>NC_090651.1:289320768-289620768 GCF_040937935.1 Hyperolius riggenbachi
GGAGAACCAATATCACCAAGATTTTTAAGGGACTATTGAACCCAACAGTTTCTTACTGGAGAAGCAAAATAGTGCCTGGAACTGTGTGTGTGTGTGTGTGTGTGTGTGCGTGCGTGCGTGCGTGCGTGCGTGTGCGTGTGTGTGTGTGTGTGTGTGTGTGGTGTGTGTGTGTGTGTGGTGTGTGTGTGTGTGTGTGTGTGTGTGTGTGTGGTGTGTGTGTGTGTGTGTGTGTGTGTGTGTGTGTGTGTGTGGTGTGTGTGTGTGCGTGTGTGTGTGTATGTGGTGTGTGTGTGTGTGTGTGTGTGTGTGTGTGTGTGGTGTGTGTGTGTGTGTGTGTGTGTGTGGTGTGTGTGTGTGTGTGTGTGTGTGTGTGGTGTGTGTGTGTGTGTGTGTGTGTGTATGTGGTGTGTGTGTGTGTGTGTGTGTGTGTGGTGTGTGTGTGTGTGTGTGTGTGTGTGTGTGTGGTGTGTGTGTGTGTGTGTGTGTGTGTGTGTGGTGTGTGTGTGTGTGTGTGTGTGTGTGTGTGTGTGGTGTGTGTGTGGTGTGTGTGTGTGTGTGTGTGTGTGTGTGTGGTGTGTGTGTGTGGTGTGTGTGTGTGTGTGTGTGTGTGTGTGTGTGTGTGTGTGTGTGTGTGTGGTGTGTGTGTGTGGTGCGTGTGCGTGTGTGTGGTGTGTGTGTGTGTGTGTGTGTGGTGTGTGTGTGTGTGTGGTGTGTGTGTGCGTGTGTGTGTCAGAGGAAGCTGTGTAAAACTAATGAGCTATTAATGAGCTATTTTTCCTACAAATGCATTGAAGTCACTTGTCATGAGAACACACACACATTTTCAATGAAGTGTCCTTTGCCGTGATAATTTGTATCTTGCAAAAAATTCACTATATTTTTGCAAGAATATCAAGTAATTTAAAAATGCTACTTTTGATGCAAAAATGAATGTGGAGAAAATTCACGCACATCTCTAGAGCTGTCCTTCAAACCAGTGGTTCTGGATCTAAATCCAGCGTTTAAAAAGAAACTCCAGTAAAAATAATGTAATAAAAAAGTGCTTCATTTTTACAATAATTATGTATAAATGATTTAGTCAGTGTTTGGCTATTGTAAAAGCTTTCCTCTCCCTGATTTACATTCTGACATGTATCACATGGTGACACTTTTACTGCTGGCAGGTGATGTCAGTGGAAGTAGCTGCTGCTTGCTTTTTTGGCAGTTGGAAACAGCTGTAAACAGCTATTTCCCACAATGCAACGAGGTTCACAGACAGGAAACTGCCAGGACTGGGTCCTCACAGTTTCCTGTGGGAGGGGTTTCACCACAATATCAGCCATACAGAGCGCCCTGATGATCCGTTGGTGAAAAGGAATAGATTTTGTGAGGAAACGCGGAAAAGCCGCCGTCTCTCGAGGTGAGGCGGCTGTTTCCGCGTCCAGCATGGCGTCACAACGCGGAAAAAACGCCGCATTCCGCATGGGCAGTGCGGCGGAATCCGCATTGGTAACGGCGGAATCCGCATCAGAGGCGGCCCCCGCATTAGATTCATTGCATGACAGTACTGGTGTGGCTGGGACTGATAGTCCACCAAGATTCAGACTTACACGCGCGCGAGCACAGAGGCAGAGTTTAAATAGCAGTTAGAAGGGTGTCGGCTGACCAGCTGGGTCAGCTGACAAATTCCACTGCTCCCATTGGACCAGCAATTAGGGAGGTCCTGGAAAGGTCCTAGAGTATATATACAGCTCGTTGTTCACTTGCTCTTTGTCTGGCGTGCGATCACACATGTGGGAGCACCCAGATCCGTAGTCAGATCCGTAAGTGTGCCGGGACCAGCTGGAGCTGTAATCCTACACTTAGCTAGATTCTGTTGATAGCTAAAGTACTAGTTTGATTGTGATTATCTGTTATCACTTTTGCCTGCCTTGACCACCCTTCTGAACTCTGATCTTGTACCTCGTTATTTCTGATACTCTGTTGCCGAACCCCGGCTCGTTCCTTGACTCTGCTTCTGCCTCCTGATTTTGTACCCCGATATATCTGATACCCCGTTGCTGAACCCTGCCTGTACTTTGACTCCGCCTTTGCCTCCTGATCTTGTACTTTATCTGTCTGTGTGTGTACGACCTGGCTTGTCCGACCTCGAGAACCGACCTTACCGTTAGAGGCGGTTCCTCGCTCTGTTAGCGATCCTCCCTCCTGAGGGTCACTTTCAGATATACCTTCCTACTGTCAGTCTGACTCCTCCCGTCTTGGAGAGCTCAGGTCTGCGGAAGGAATCTGTGCAGTACTCCTTGCTGCATTGAGGCCTTGTCCTCTAAGTGTTACTGTTACACTAAACACTACACTCTACTCAGGTGAACAGAGTTTAGTTTGTATATCGGATTATCGGTGAGACTGCAGATCACTTATAATCTGGTATATATCTGTATTTCCGGTGATACTGCAGATCACCGGTAATCAGATACTCTCTGCACCCACCGATCGTTACAGAACGCCAGACCAAAATACAAACGCAAACACTGATTGTCTGGGTGTACTTGCCGCTTCGGTGGACAACATCAATCAAGTACTGGGCACTCACATAACTCTTATTGATGCCCTATCAGGGTCTGTACAAACCCTCCAGACATCAGTGGATCATGTGCGATCCTCTCCTAGCTCTGACATACGTATGCCTGTACCTGAAAGCTTTTCCGGCCACAGATCTGACTTCCGGAATTTTAGGAGTAGGGTGTTGTCCTATTTTGAGTTGAGACCCCAATCTTCAGGTACTGAGACCCAGAGGGTCACGTTTATTAAAACTTTGTTGTCCGGCGACTCCCAGTCTTGGGCGTATAGCCTGCTCGCCGGAGACAAAGCTCTTACCTCTGTAGAGGAATTTTTTAAACCTATGGCAGTAATTTACGACGATCCGGACCTTGCCTCGACTTCTGAGCGGAAGCTCAAGCTTTTGCGTCAAGGCGAAGGTCCGGTCGAAGATTACGCGGCCGAGTTTAGGAGGTGGTCAGTTACGGCCAGGTGGGACACCTATGCCCTATTAGATCATTTCTTGTCAGGGCTGTCCGATGAGGTCTCTGATTTGATGTTAAGCCAGCCCGAGCCCAGAACAGTCGATGAGGCCATCTCAGCGGCCATCCGAATCGACCGCAGGCTGCGTTACCAAAAACAGACCAGGGGTAGTTCCCGTCTCAGAGGGGTATCTTACACCACGGTCCCAGTGACTCCACCTCCTACTATTTCACCTTCTCCCGTCTTGTCTCCTTCCGAGCTGATGCAGATTGCTCGGTCAAAATTAACCCAGGTAGAGCAAAGACGGAGAATGACCGAACAGCTGTGTTTGTACTGCGGTGAAGGGGGGCATATAGTACAGAACTGCCCCAATAAGCCGGGAAAACGCTACCGCTTAGGAGTGGTGGGGGGTAACACCCTGGGCGTCCGACTTTTACCCCTAGAAGAAAAACGATTGCTTCTTCCCTGTACCGTTACGTGGGAAGTTAAGACTGAGGTCACGGAAGCCTTTATCGATTCAGGCTCCGCGGCAAATTTTATGGATTTTGAGTTTGCTAAGAGATTGTGTATTCCGTTCACACCAGTACAACCACCCATCCAGGTTACGGCAGTGGATGACTCTCCTCTGCAAGGGAATCACCCACTGTCTCAGACACCAGAGGTGGGGGTCACCATAGGGGTACTGCACTGGGAAAAGTTACAGTTCTTTGTGTTGCATATGACAACCTCCACCATTATACTCGGCATGCCATGGTTGCACCTTCATTCTCCACACATTGATTGGGCCACCGGCCAACTAATTTCTTGGTCAGCACACTGCTTTCAGCGATGTTTAGGGAAGGTGACATTGGGCCAAACCAGGGTTCATGTACAGGGGGTACCTGAGCAATATGGGGAATATTCTGATGTATTCTGTCCCAAGGCTGCAGACAAGTTACCCCCACATCGCCCTTTCGATTGCCCCATTGATATACGTTCAGGTTGTATGCCCCCTCGGGGTCATTTGTACAATTTATCTGGGCCAGAGAAATTGGCTATGCAGGAATATATCCGTGACAATTTAGCCAAAGGCTTCATCCGGCCGTCCCGATCGCCTGCTGGAGCAGGTTTCTTTTTCGTTAAAAAGAAAGACGGGGGCCTGCGGCCCAGTATTGATTACCGGGGACTAAATAAGATCACGGTAAAGAATCGCTATCCGTTACCCCTGATAGACGATTTATTTACGCAGGTCACCGATGCTAAGATCTTCTCAAAGCTGGATTTACGGGGCGCGTACAACCTGGTGTGCATTAGAAAGGGCGATGAGTGGAAAACGGCCTTTAACACGCCAGACGGGCATTACGAGTATCTGGTGATGCCCTTTGGGTTATGTAATGCCCCGGCCGTTTTCCAGGAACTCATCAACGAGGTCTTCAGAGAGGTGTTGGGGAGATTTGTGCTGGTCTATCTAGACGATATACTTGTTTTCTCCAACAACCTCTCTGAGCACAGAATGCATGTGAAATTTGTACTCAACAAATTAAGACAAAACTCACTCTACGCTAAGATTGAGAAGTGTATTTTTGAAGTCACATCTGTCGCCTTTCTGGGGTACATAATTTCCACCACGGGCCTGTCTATGGACCCCGCCAAAGTCTTCGCTGTTTTGGAATGGCCTCAGCCGGTTGGGTTGAAGTCTTTACAGCGGTTTTTAGGCTTTGCGAATTATTATAGAAGGTTCATAAAGGGGTATTCCACGGTTATCGCACCCCTCACCTGTCTTACGAAAAAAGGGGCAGATACCACCCACTGGTCTCCTGATGCATTAAGTGCTTTCTCCACTTTAAAAGATTTGTTTTGTTCCGCACCCATCCTGAGACATGTAGACACCTCTTATCCTTTTATTGTTGAGGTAGACGCCTCGGAGGTTGGGGTAGAGGCTGTGCTGTCTCAGCGGTCAGGCTTGCAGGGAAGGCTACACCCTTGTGCGTATTTCTCTCGTAGGTTCTCTCCGGCAGAGAGAAACTACGATATAGGCAACAGAGAGCTCTTAGCCATTAAACTTGCCTTTGAGGAGTGGCGTCACTGGCTGGAAGGAGCAGAACATACAATTACTGTATACACGGATCACAAGAATCTAGAATACATCGAGGGGGCTAAGAGATTAAGTCCCCGTCAGGCTCGATGGTCTTTGTTTTTTTCGAGGTTCAGGTTCATAATTACGTATACCCCGGGTAGCAAGAACATTAAGGCAGATGCCCTGTCCAGATGCTTTGAGTTGGAGACAGCACAGCCTTCTGCCCCAGAGACCATTGTCCCACAAAATTTGGTGCTGGCCGTAACAGAGACTTAGGAAGACTGGACAGAGACCTTGAGTCCTTTTCAGCAGGATGTCCCTGAGGGGAAGCCTGAGGGGGTTTTATTTGTGCCTCTGCCATTCCGTCTCCGGGTGCTACAGATATTCCATTCACACAAGAATGCGGGACATCCTGGGGCATCTAGAACGCAGGATCTTGTGGCCAGGTGCGCTTGGTGGCCGTCTCTGGCAGCCGACTGCAAAGAATTTGTTAAGGATTGTGCGGTATGTGCTAAAAGCAAACCCTCCCGGTTGGCACCTGTAGGGAGGTTGCAGCCTTTACCCACCCCGAGTGAACCATGGACCCACTTGTCCATGGATTTCGTCGGTGAGCTTCCCAGATCAGAGGGCATGTCGGTCATTTGGGTGGTAGTCGACCGCTTCAGCAAGATGGCCCATTTTGTGCCCTTGAAAGGACTCCCCTCGGCCCAGGAATTGGCAGACTTGTTTATCAAACACGTGTTCCGGTTGCACGGCATTCCAGAAAACATAGTGTCCGATCGGGGAGTCCAATTCGTATCTAAATTCTGGAGGGCATTCTGTCATCAAATGGGCATGAAGCTGTCGTTTTCATCGGGCTACCACCCACAGACCAACGGTCAGACGGAGAGGGTCAACCAGTCGTTAGAGCAGTTTTTGAGATGCTACGTTGCAGAGGCGCAGAATGACTGGGTCAAATTTCTGCCCTTTGCAGAATTTGCACAAAACAATTTGAAAAGTTCTTCCACTGGATTTTCTCCGTTCCAGGTTGTGTCTGGAAGATTGCCCAAATTTTCACCGTTACCAATGGCCTCCACTGCGTTTCCAGCTCTGGAGGCTTGGCAAAGGTCTTTTAAAGACATTTGGCGGACGGTGAGAGACAGTTTGGAAAAGGCGTTTCTGAGTCAGAAGGGTCAAGCTGACAAGAAACGGTCTTTGGAGTGGAGATTCCAACCAGGAGACTTGGTTTGGGTATCCACACGTCACTTGGCCCTGAAACAGCCCTCAGACAAGTTGGGTCCCAGGTTTGTCGGGCCTTTCCCGATAGCCAGAAGGATCAACAACGTCACTTACGCTGTTGATCTTCCCGCCAGCATGCGTGGGGTAAGGTCCTTCCACGTATCCCTGCTTAAGCCAGCAGTCCATGTGGGTCCCACTCCTCCTCCTCCTGTGTTGGTGGATGACCAACCTGAGTACGAGGTAGAAAAGATTTTAGATTCACGCGTTGTACAAAACTCGGTACAATATCTCGTACATTGGAAAGGGTACAGCATTGAGGAGAGACAATGGGTACCGGGGAGTCGCATGCATGCGGACGAATTAAGGAGGGAATTTCACGCCTTACATCCCGAGAAACCTGGTAGGAGTTGTCCGGAGTCCACTCCTCGGGAGGGGGGTACTGTGAGGAAACGCGGAAAAGCCGCCGTCTCTCGAGGTGAGGCGGCTGTTTCCGCGTCCAGCATGGCGTCACAACGCGGAAAAAACGCTGCATGCCACATGGGCAGTGCGGCGGAATCTGCATTGGTAACGGCGGAATCCGCATCAGAGGCGGCCCCCGCATTAGATTCATTGCATGACAGTACTGGTGTGGCTGGGACTGATAGTCAACCAAGATTCAGACTTACACGCGCGCGAGCACAGAGGCAGAGTTTAAATAGCAGTTAGAAGGGTGTCGGCTGACCAGCTGGGTCAGCTGACAAATTCCACTGCTCCCATTGGACCAGCAATTAGGGAGGTCCTGGAAAGGTCCTAGAGTATATATACTGCTGATTGTTCACTTGCTCTTTGTCTGGCGTGCGATCACACATGTGGGAGCACCCAGATCCGTAGTCAGATCCGTAAGTGTGCCGGGACCAGCTGGAGCTGTAATCCTACACTTAGCTAGATTCTGTTGATAGCTAAAGTACTAGTTTGATTGTGATTATCTGTTATGACTTTTGCCTGCCTTGACCACCCTTCTGAACTCTGATCTTGTACCTCGTTATTTCTGATACTCTGTTGCCGAACCCCGGCTCGTTCCTTGACTCTGCTTCTGCCTCCTGATTTTGTACCCCGATATATCTGATACCCCGTTGCTGAACCCTGCCTGTACTTTGACTCCGCCTTTGCCTCCTGATCTTGTACTTTATCTGTCTGTGTGTGTACGACCTGGCTTGTCCGACCTCGAGAACCGACCTTACCGTTAGAGGCGGTTCCTCGCTCTGTTAGCGATCCTCCCTCCTGAGGGTCACTTTCAGATATACCTTCCTACTGTCAGTCTGACTCCTCCCATCTTGGAGAGCTCAGGTCTGCGGAAGGAATCTGTGCAGTACTCCTTGCTGCATTGAGGCCTTGTCCTCTAAGTGTTACTGTTACACTAAACACTACACTCTACTCAGGTGAACAGAGGTTAGTTTGTATATTGGATTATCGGTGAGACTGCAGATCACTTATAATCTGGTATATATCTGTATTTCCGGTGATACTGCAGATCACCGGTAATCAGATACTCTCTGCACCCACCGATCGTTACAGATTTCTTATGTAAAAGGAGGTATCAGCTACTGATTGGGATGAAGTTCAATTCTTGGTCACGGTTTCTCTTTAAAGGTATAAAGTAAAGATTTGCATATTCCATCAGCTGTTTGGAAGTGATGCATGGATGTTGCTTCTCACTCGTGTGGAGACTTAAGAAGTAATATAGTACTTTGCAGTCCTTCAGAAGACAAAATATTTCTATGAGATCTTACAGCACTTCGTCCTTCTTCACAGGCTCTTGCAAGCAAGAGATTGTTTACACTAGTCAAGGTTATGGTTGAAAGTACTTGATTTTATGTAGCGAGGACTCATAGGGCCCGTGTATTCAGGAATAGCATGGTAAAAGCATTCCAAAAATGTTTCTGTATCTTTGATGGAATTAAAATGTTACTTTACCATACAACAATAAAAATATTCTTCTCGAAAATGCAATAAGACCTCTCTCCCGTGTCATTTGTTAAATACCGCAAAGACCGATAACCCCAAGCTATGGAAATCTTCTGATCCCCCAACAATAAACATGTGAAGACAGTTCAAGGTATTGCTGGCATTGAAGAACTAATTTTTTGAAGAAAGATTCAATAGTGAAATATGTGTTATGATATGATGAGTTCAACGATAGCGAAGAGTTCACATTTATTATGACATAATGTGGCGATTTCTTTCTTTACCTACCTGGATTGTCTTTCTGTCTTTTATCTCTCGATTTATTTATAATCTTTTGTGGATTTAGTTGGTGTTGTGTGTGGGGCACGAGGCTACCGCTATTCTCAATTATATTATTCTCTTTGTTCTCCTAGTCTTATGAGTAGTTGTCTTAGTATTTCATATTGCATTTAAAGTGTACATCTGCCATGTTTGGTGCTTATGTGAGCGACAGATAACAAGTCCTATTTCCGGTATCCTTTTCCTCATGTAACTAGAACTGATTGTATTGTATGCTACAACGTTTGTGAACACTTTGTACCTTACTTTTTATTGTGGTGCTTTTCTATGGTCTTTGAGTAAAAGAATGTTATAATGTTGCATGACGGGCTTTGCTATTAACCGCTGAAGTCGGCGGCCATTGACTGTAATGTTAAATGCGGAAAATCCGCATTACCGCTATAATTTTAAGCCAATCAGAAGACTCAGAATGAATACGGCAATCAGTGAATGTGGAAATATCTGCCTAAATCCGCATTCTCTGATTGGCTTATCATTCTGAGTCTTCTTATAGTCCTAAAATTAACGCATATCGGTAATGTGGATTTTCCACATTTAACATTACAGTCAATGGCCCCCGACTTTAGCGGTTAATAGCAACACCCCCGTAGGTGCTAGAAACACCAAATTTGCAGGGTATGTTAAGAAGGAGAGTGGAAACAAGAGGAAAAATAACTCAACCTTGTAGTTTTTGAGAAAATCAATGTTAAAGTTAACATTGCTGTAAGCAGATTTGCCATGGAAATATTTGCATTTTCCACAAAAATCCGCTTACCACACTAGTATTACCACTTTCCACATTCCGATCGGAAATGCGGAAGTTGCATTTCAGCGAAATATGAGTGAGCATCCCTACTGGAAAGAAGGGATGAGCATTCTGAATAAGAACACTGTTCTAAATGGATTGGATCAGAACTTGAATTTCAAGCACAGCAATCCGTGGCGGGGGTGGTTAACTCACCCTTTTATGGCGCCTCCATGTGCTGCCCTCAACAGTGTGTCTCAGTTCTCAAAGCATCCTCCTTCACAGCCAGAAGAAAGAAGTAGCTGGAGAGCTGAAATGCACCATGGAGGACAGCGCATGGAGGCTGCAGGTGAGTTAATCCCCCGCCATGGTCCACTATGCTTAAAATTCAAGTTCTGATCTGATCCATTCAGAACAATGCTCTGATTCGGCATGCTCAACCTTACTGGAGAGCAACTATGCCATCCAAATTCACCAAGATGCTTTAAAGGACACCCGAGGTGAAAATAGACTGATGAGATAAACTCTATCCTCCTCCTCCTAAAAATGAATTTTTTAGATATTTGATTGATTGTTGGGCAGCACGGTGACATAGTGGTTAGCGTTTTTGTCTTACAACGCTGGGTTCCCAGTTCAAATCCCAGCCAGGTCAACATCTCTGTTCTCCCTGTGTCTGCGTGGGTTTCCTCCAGGTATTCCGGTTTCCGCCCATATCCCAAAAACATACAGTTATGTT
This sequence comes from Hyperolius riggenbachi, assembly GCF_040937935.1. Classification (NCBI taxonomy): domain Eukaryota; kingdom Metazoa; phylum Chordata; class Amphibia; order Anura; family Hyperoliidae; genus Hyperolius; species Hyperolius riggenbachi. The sequence continues at coordinate 289,330,783 of NC_090651.1, forward strand.
AATTGGCTTCCCCCTAAATTGGCCCTAGACTACGATACATACACTACATGATACATACATAGACATAAGACTATGGTAGGGATTAGATTGTGAGCTCCTCTGAGGGACAGTTAAGTGACAAGACAATATACTCTGTACAGCGCTGCAGAAGATGTTGGCGCTATATAAATACTAAATATTAATAATATCCCACAGGTTTATTTTATATTTAAATCCACTTTTTAAGTTGTTACTGATTGATTGTTTCTACTCAATGACACATTAATTGAAGTATGCCAGAGCTAAAATCTATGAACTACTGGCCCTTTCTATCTCTTTCCTGTTCTCAAAAGCCATTTTCTGCTAGGAAAGTGTTTTATGGTTGTAATTCCTTATCAGTAAGGATTACGCTGTAGTCCGGCCCAGTCCCGACCCAGACATAAACTGTCATGTACATACCTGATGTCTACCACTTTCAGACAGGAAGAAAAAAAGGAACACAACATAGTTATTAGTGCACTTGGCACTGTACATACATATGTCTATCTCATCATGTCACATGTCACCTCTGGTATCCTTTACTGATATAATTTTCCCAGTTCTATCTCTGCATTGGTAAAGGGGTCCTTGTGGCGCCAAAATGCTGACTTCATGTAGTCACATGTATTAAAGTACATCACCATATGCAACTGGAGTGCTGGCTCGTGTGTACTTTTTATGTTAGTAATATAACTAATATAGCTCCACTGCTTTTACAAATATATGGGCTACTGGCCGGATTACATCTGTGAAGTTCTGAAGCTTTGAGAGTCAAGATGCCTGATGCCACATATCTCTATGGAACATAGAAGAAGGCTGAAAGTAACAAAGAGATGGTGTGCTGCAGCCAAGATGCTTTATGCAAGATTGAATAAGGACTCTCCAAGCGAAACTGGTAAGCAACAGCTGTCGGTTGTGCTGCTGTGCATTACAGCACATCCCTATTCCATATAAATGAATAGGGCAACGTGTGAAAATGCTGCCAGAAGCTGTTTTCTCAAGCAGCACTGCCATCCATGCAAAAGGAGCAGCAGTAGTAGTGAGGAGGAAGTAGTGAATGGGCAGAGCAGGTAATGAACACCCGGTGTCGGTACTGCCAGTTAGGCAAAGGGGGCAGTTGCCTCAGGGCCCTGACCACTCCAGGGGCCCCTGCACCACCAAACCCACCAGGGTTTCTCCCTCTGACTGCTCCTATGGCCCTCGCATGTTCTGTAGCTCAGCTGCATTGTAATAACTAACCTGCTCCATCCCGATCTCCAACTTCAGCCACGATGGAGAAGACGCAGGCCACGGGGCTGAATACGGAAATAAAATCGGACAAGCTGCTGGGACAGGAGAATTATTTCAATGCAGCTGACCTGTAGAACCTGTGGGGGCCCTGAGGCTGATTTTGCTGGGGACCTAAGGGAGTAGGGGACCTCCAAGTAATTTTTGCCCTTGGGGCCGCTGTGTGGCTTAAACCAGCCCTGTATAAACCACACCAGCCTTTCTCAACCTTTTTACCTTGGAGGAACCCTGTAAATAACTTTTGGATCTCAAGGAACCCCTGCAAACAATTTTTTTGGTCTCAAGGAACCCTTACATTTATTTTTCAGGAGGCATGGTCTTTAAAGAGACTCTGAAGCGAGAATAAATCTCGCTTCAGAGCTCATAGTTAGCAGGGGCATGTGTGCCCCTGCTAAGCCGCCGCTATCGCGCCGCTAAACGGGGGTCCCTTCACCCCCAAAACCACCCCCGCAATAATTGGTCGTAGAGTTGGTCGTTCGTGGAGGCAGGGCTAACGGCTGCAGCCCTGCCTCCAGTCGTGTCTATCAGTGGCGCATCGCCGCCTCTCCCCCGCCCCTCTCAGTGAAGGAAGACTGAGAGGGGCGGGGGAGAGGCGGAGATACGCGCTGACAGACGCGCGTGGGGCAGGGCTGCGGCGGTTAGCCCTGCCCCAACCAGGAAGCGCTCCCCCGCTGCCCCGAGGGGATTTGGGGGTGAAGGGACCCCCGTTAAGCCACGGGATAGCGGCGTTTTAGCAGGGGCACACATGCCCCTGCTATCTATGAGGTCTGAAGCGAGATTTATTCTCGCTTCAGACTCTCTTTAAGTAGGTTAGGCTGCTAATTTCACTATCTCCTTTTACACTGCCACTCATTATACTGTCTCCTGACCCCCCAATTTAGTGCTTCTTGTTACAGTACCACCTATTATAGTGTGCTCTATTATACTTCCCCCACGATGGGGTAAAATGCCAAGGAACCCCTGCAGAGTCCTCAAGGAACCCTGGGGTTCCAGGGAACCCTGGTTGAGAAAGCCTGCACCACACCATTCCAACTTCAGTATGAACAAGGCTTTAATGGTGAGTCAGTCACACGTGTGTGCAGCACATGCATCTGTCACTATAACACATGATTCAAGATTTGTAACTAGTATAACTAGTAATAACTTGACAAATGACTCAATAAATAAAACCTATTCAGCAGCACATTTATGTGCCCTTAACAACATAACTTTGCGAACAAGTTAAACTTGAAAAAGCATTTAAACAGCCGGAGTAGTGTCGCACTTTTTATGCTTTCATGAGCTTTTATAGTTCCCGGCTTGCGTTGATTACGCTCTGCATTCATTCTGTAGTAGCTTTAGTACACTGTTAGCTGAAATGGGACATCTGGGGTCTTATCAGAGCATTTGGTCTCCTGGCTTGGACATTAAAGTAGGGTATTCTGTGAGTAAGGGAAGTGTTTTGGCACCAGGGTCAGAGAGCCTAAAGCCTTCTGCGGTATCATTGCACAACTGTGCATGCAAATCGCCACTCAGCACAGCACTACTGTTCAAGGCAGCGCCAAAGAATACCTTCACACCCTGACTTGAAATTACACACTTAGCAAAGTTCAAGGGTTTTAAATTGAAACAGTCAACACATATATTTACATATGCTGAGAAGAACTCAGTGCGAAATAAAGTTACATTTATTGCATATTTGGTTAATAAAAGCACAGTAGCGCTTTTATAAGGATCTTAATAGTCTTTAAATATTATTACAGTATTACAGATAAAGCAAACCTGAAATGAAAATAAACGTATAATATAATGAATTGTATGTGTAGTATATCTAAGAAATAGATCATCAGTAACAAAGAAAAAAGTCTCATGCTGTTTTCCAGTAATGGAAGAGTTAAAAAAAAATTCACTTGTTATCTATCAAAAGAGCTTCTCTGAGCTCTTCAACCCAACATGGGTCGCATTCAGTCCTGTTTTCTGAAGCACTTAAATAGCCAAGCAACAATGAGAGACAGCTTGAGATAAGGTTTTACTGCAGGAGGCTATTGCAGAATGATGCAATGTTAAAACAAAAAGCTATATCCAGTCAGGCAGGCTTTGTTTATATCTAAAATCGAGGGCAGCGATTTTCAATTTTATGAGCGTTTTTTTCAACTCCCGGAGCTCCACTGCATGGTACGATTTTGTGCAAAGCACTTTTGTAATAGCTTTTGCAGAGCGATTCCGTTTTTTCACTTCGTGAGGTCAGTCATCTGACGTCACTTCCTGATGTCAGACGTCAGGAAGTGAACTCCTTGACGCGGAAAATAATAAATACAATGTACTTATTCTTAAAAACACGAACGCAATCGCCGGATAAATAAAATAAAACAATTTGTGAGCATTTTGCATTTTCCTATACCTTCCGTTGCAGCAAAATCGCCCCGAAAAAATTGTACATGCGTCGCTTTTGTGAACGGAAAGCAGACGAAATGCGCTGATATGAACTATCCCATTAGGATTCATTGCACAAGGTATTTTTTCAAAGTCGATGGCGCCCAAAAAAAGCGCACAAAGCCCTAGGTGTGAACAAGCCCTAACTGAAAATAAAAAAATGAGACTTTTTTCTTTGCTATTAATGTCCTATTCATTATCCATACTACACATACAATTCATTATATCATAAGTGTTTCTTTTCACATCAGGTTTGCATTGAATAGCACTAATATTTTACTCAGTGTTTAACAGAGAACATTTATGCCATTAACAGTCTCTCATCGGGGTTCATGTTCCTTCTACAGTCATATTTGGAAGGGGGCTGCTAATGATACAATATTGAATGTATATTCTCACCATTATTATGTAATATAAAGAAATACCTAAAAAACCCATTCAAAGCCTATTCACTCTGTTTACCCACCTACTACATAGTAGCGTAACAGCGCTGGAAATTTGGGCCCGCCATGCGCGGCCGTAGGCCGTAATGTGAATTACGGCTATAGCGCTGCTCAGACAGTAATTTGGGTGCTGTCAAAAGACGGCGTCCAAATTACTTTAAAAATAGCATTATTTGTCCGCCAGAAATAGCTGGCAGCTGAATGACGCCCATACCTGCCTAGAGGTGGAATAGTAATTAATGCCGCTGGACTTTTGCAGGAGCAGGGGAGACATTTTTCGGCTTCTTCATTTCTCGGAGATCGAGATTGTAACATTACTGCGAACCTTAATGTGCCAACCATTGTGTGCCTGTGATGTGGCAGAAGTGTCCAGAGGAATAGCATGCATGTTAGTGCCCACTAATGTAAAATATAAACATTGTAAACACCACTAACAGCTGTTTTCCAGGAAGAAACGTGTTACACTTGTGTCTCTTGCAATTTCCATTACCACGATTGTGAAGCATTTGTGCCACGATCAGTCACGTGTATGTCACGATTGAGGGGCATTTTCCGACGGGAGAAAATAAGAAGGTCAGGAAACATTTTTGAATCACCAAATTGCTGAAAGAACGCAAAGCGGTACGATTGCTATGCAATTTTCCTGCTTTGCTATACTTTGTATTTGGAAGGTAATTGTAAGACAAATGCAAGAGGCACGATGGTTGTGATTGGGAAAAACCACAGTACAAATGCAGCATGCTTATGGAAGCCTCCCCATGTGGTTTCCATCAGTTACCGTGTACCCAGCGTTTTGCGATCCGATCGCATCGCAATCACATCACAAAAAGCATCTAGTGGAAAACAGCCCTTTATGTGCTTTATATACTGTGCAAGTGTAATTGTACACAGTTTTTTATATTATGTATACCTTATATTTAATTATTTACTTGTTCAGTTATATTTTATGTTTCCTTATTTATAGCATGCTTTACATTGTAATCATTTCAACTAATGTTATTGTGACTTGTTTTTATTTTTTACACAGTAGGTCTACCTGCCTAAAATTCCAGGAAAAGAAGGGTTCAGAGGGTCAAGCAGGAGCGTAGCAATAGGGGTTGCAGTGGTTGCCACCGCACCGGGGCCCTTGGGCCAGAGGTATTAGCTCTTTATTGGTCCTGTGGTTGTAATGTTAACTTCTATAGATACTTTGAATGACAATAAACATTAACAAGCTGTTCACCATCCCTTCTTGCCCCTCTGACCCTGTGGTTCTTCTTGGCAGGTTTTGGTGCGATGTATCAGTTGTTATGTATAGAGTGCTTAGGGGGCCCCAATGTAAAACTCGCACTGGAGCTCATAACTCCTTAGCTACACCACTGGGAACAAGCCTACATTCACACAGGTTTGTCACATGCTCTGCAGAAGCAATGATTTTGGACACTAGGGCAACAGATGTGCTTGGGCAATACCATGGGGTGCTGGGGGGTTTAGTTTGGAGGCCGGCACTCTGTTATCATTTATTACTTAGTTATTAGCCGAGCGCATGAAGCTGTGCACTGTAGCAGAACTCATATAGCGGTATGGGCGGCTCACTGAACAGTCATTAGTTCAGCTGCACTGTAGCCAAACTGATATAGTGGTAAGAAAGGTGGTCGGATTGATAGTGAGTTCAACTACAATGTGGCCAGACTCAGATAGTGTCATGGTCCAAGTGTGGGTTAGAGTGAGAGGGTAGTTTTAGGCATGGAGAAGGAGGCTAGTATTAGGCAAGGAGACAGGGGTTAGTATTAGGCAGGTAAAGGGGAGGTCAGTGTTAGCCTTCAGGAGGGGAGATTGGTGTGAAGAAGAGAGAAAGTAAAGATTTCGGTAATATCTTGCATCAGAATTCACTTGCCATTTAATTAAAGCTATGCTGACTAGCTAACCATCTGATTAGTGAGTCAAAAAACTCAATTTACAAAGCTTTTCTGATTGGCTTTTTGAGCTCTGGGATGAACTAAAGCAGAACAGCAGCAGTTGGGAGATCAGAGCAGCCGCAGTTGTGGAATCAGAGCAGCGGCCGTTGGGGAATCAGAGCAGCGGCCGTTGGGGAATCAGAGCAGCAGCAGTTGGGAAATCAGAATAGCAGCAGTTGTGGAATCAGAGCAGCGGCAGTTGGGAGATCAGAGCAGCAGCAGTTGGGGAAACAAAACAGAGCAGCAGCAGTTGGGAAATCACAACAGCAGCAGTTGTGGAATCAGAGCAGCAGCAGTTGGGAGATCAGAGCAGCAGCAGTTGGGAGATCAGAGCAGCAGCAGTTGGGGAAGCAGAACAGCAGCAGTTGGGGAATTAAAGCAGCAGTAGTTGGGGAATCAGAAAAGCAGCAGTTGGAGAAGCAGAGCAGGGGCAGTTGGGGAATCACAACAGTAGTAGTTGAGAAATCAGAACAGCAGCAGTTGAGGAATCAGCAGCAACAGTTAGGAATCAGAGTAGCAGCAGTTGTGGAATCAGAGCAGTGGCAGCTTGAAAACAGAGCGGTAGCAGTTGGGGAATCATTACAGCAGCAGTTGGGGAATCAGAGCAGTATCAGTTGGGGGATAAGAGCAGTAGCAGTTGGAGAATCAAAACAGCAGCCGCTGGAGAATCATTACAGCAGCAGTTGGGGAATCAGAGCAGCAGCAGTTGGGGAATCATTATAGCAGCAGTTGGAGAATCAGAGCAACGGCAATTGAGAGATCAGAGCATCAGCAGTTAGGTAATCAGAGCAGCAGCAGTTGGGGAATCAGAGCAGCAGCAGTTCGGGAATCAGAGCAGCAGCAGTTGGGAAATCAGAGCAGCTGCAGTTGGGAAATAAGAGCAGCAGCAGTTGGGGAATCACAACAGTAGCAGTTGGGAAATCAGAGCAGCCGCAGTTGGGAAATAAGAGCAGCAGCAGTTGGGGAATCAGAGCAACGGCATTTGGGAGATCAGAGCAGCAGCAGTTAGGGAATAATTACAGTGGCAGTTGGGGAATCAGAGGAGCAGCAGTTGGGGAATCAGAGCAGCAGCAGTTGGGAAATAAGAGCAGCTGCAGTTGGGAAATAAGAGCAGCAGCAGTTGGGAAATAAGAGCAGCAGCAGTTGAGGAATCAGAAAAGCAGCTGCTGGGGATCAGAGCAGCAGCAGTTGGGGAATCATTACAGCAGCAGTTGGAAAATCAGAACAGCAGCAGTTGAGAAATCAGAGCAGCAGCCGTTGGGGTATCAGAGCAGCAGCAATTGAGGAATCATTACAGCTGCAGTTGGGGAATCAGAGCAGCAGCAGTTGGAGAATTAGAGCAGCAACAGCTGGGGAATCAGGGGCTCAAAATGCGTTGCAATGACGAACCAACAGGTAACAATGCCAAACGATGTTTGATTTTGGGGAAACAAGCCACCAGCTGTGTGTACCGGCTCTAATCCAACCTGCATGCGCTTGTTATAGGTTCTGCCTCTCATTAGCGCAAAGTATAGATCATATTCATTGTGAGTTGTGGGAATCTAAGTTTGATTCCTGGTCTCAGGCATTCTGGGGTGCTTGTAATGGGTTGGCAAGCTGTTTGTATACAATGTTTAGAGTTCATTTAAACACTTTTTCCTCTAGAGATATACTGCTGCACAATTTCTCTTTCTTGAGGACAATTGTAATCTTCTCCAGGTCAGCTCTACATGTTTCAGGAATTTTAGTTAATCTTATTTTAAATTCCTACCTTGCTTTATGTCTATGTACTGCACATACATGGCAGGGCATGGCGTGAGTGCCAGCCTCAGTATCAGTTATGTAAAAAGGGAAAGAAAGATTCCTGCTCTCTGTCGATATAAACTCTTGCTCAAAGATGTGAATTTTTGGTGCACCGTGTATACCAACTGGGACAATGGACAGTGTACTGTTGCCATGCTTGCAAAAAGCCAGGAAATTGGACATCCAATTTTAATCATTCATAGCTGGCTGCAAGTTGAAAAGAAAAGGTATAACTTAATATAACCTGTGCAGAACTGTAAGGAGAGGGATATGGAGGCTGCCATATTTATGTCCTTTTAAACGATACCAGTTGCCTGGCTATCCTGCTCAAACTGACATGTGAGATGATGAGATACATTTGTATATATATATATATATATATATATATATATATATATATATATATATATATATATATATATATATATATATATATACACACTACCAAGCCTAGTTAGAACTTCCCTGTGTTCACACGCATAAAAGCTGCTTCTTTTTTTAACTGTTTTTGGGAGCTGAATGAACCAGATTTTACGTCACCCTGACTTGGCTGCTGTGTACACTTCAAAGTCAAAATTGCATTCCCTTGCAGTGAAAATAAGGATACAAAACTGTAGGGAAATTATAACATTGTTATTACGCTTGAGTATCACTTGAGTTTATTTTCAGTTCAGGTTAAGGCTAAGCAACAACAATGTTTATAATAAATGTAGTTTACATAAACTTATTAGGCCCCTTTTATACTTACTGCATCTCACCGCGGTACTCTTCCCTGCTGCAGCTCGTCAATGGGACTTACCACACTTCCCGCTGTGCAACACAATGCGGCAAAAGTGCCCCGGTGCTGCAGAAGTAACGCAGAACCTGCAGTGCATTACCTTGCGACACCCAGAAGTGAACCAAAACTCCCGTGTTAATTATTTTTTCCCCGCAGGTACAGTGCACAGTGAGACTTAATGTGCCCATACACTCGTCAGATTGGCAGCAGATAGATAAGAAATGCATCTGATGATCTATCTGATGCGTTTTTAGAACATTTTTTACCAGGATAGAATTCCAATAGATTTCAGTTTGAAATCTATTGAAATTCGATCTGATGGCATTTTTTTGCCATCAGATTTCCATTAAGGCCAATGCAAACTGATAAGCAATCTCATTAGATCGACCTAAATTTTCCACCCTGCAAGTTCGATGGAAATCCATCGAAATCGATCGAAATCGGCCGTCGATCGGTCGATTGGCCAACCGATTTGCAATCGATTGATCGATCGATCGATCGGGATCGATCGGTCGGCCAGAAAATCGGCTGAGTGTATGGGCTGCTTTACCAGCAGTGGTGCGGTGTGATTCATTAGTCTAAAAGAACCCTTAAAGTTCTTCCCTCTCCTCTGTTAGCAAACCTGTAAAAATGATTTCTTAATGTATCTGGTTTTCATTTTTCTCAGCTGCAAAAAGTAACTTGAGCTTCACAACTATGGTGTCTACTGTTACAAAAAGCCAAAGGCAGCCCCCCTAAACTAAGCACATGGTAAATTCTAATTTGCACAAGTCCATATTATAATGACAGAGGCGGGATCCCCCATTCTGCTCACACTGGCATTGCTGCTCTGCACAGAAGTGGCTGTAGTGGGAGTAGATTTTAGAGACAATGGCCTCAATTCACTAACCTTAAAGAGAAACTCCGACCAAGAATTGAACTTTATCCCAATCAGTAGCTGATACCCACTTTTACATGAAAAATACAATGATTTTCACAAACAGACCATCAGGGGGCGCTGTATGACTGATTTTGTGCTGAAACCCCTCCCACAAGAGGCTCTGGTACCGTACGGTACTCTGGGCAAACTGCCACAATGTAACAATGACACACACAGGAAATGGCTGTTTATAGCTGTCTGTTAAAGCCAGAACAGCTACATAATCTGCCCACAGTAACAATGTCACCATGTAATAAATGTCAGAATGTGAATCTGGGAGAGGAAAGATTTTACAATGAGCAAACTCTGACTAAATCATTTATACATAATTATGGTAAAAATTAAGCACCTTTTTATATTAAATTATTTTCACTGGAGTTCCTCTTTAACTCCTGTCTTTAATAACTCTTCTGAGCTGTTTTACAGTTATCACCATGGTGATATAATTGTGATAACTGTAAAACAGCTCAGAAGAGTTATTAAAGACAGGAGTTAAGCTTAGTGAATTGAGGCCATTGGCCTCAATTCACTAGGTTAACTCCTGTCTTTAATAACTCTTCTGAGCTGTTTTACAGTTATCACCACGGTGATATAATTGTGATAACTGTAAAACAGCTCTGAAGAGTTATTAAAGACAGGAGTTAACCTTAGTGAATTGAGGCCAATGTAAGAGTCTTTTGATGAAATTCATAGGGTGGATTGGTTCTCTTATTTATGTATTGGCCTTTGCTCTTTAGTGATCCTACATTACTGTGCATCAGAACAATATGGTGACGGTGGCTGATTGTCTAATATTCAGCATACCACATGTGACCAGAAAAAGGTCACATAAAGGGTAGCTGTCATAATATTGTGCAATGTAATATGTAGTTTCAGCAGGAAGCAGTGGAAGGAGTGGGCACAGATATACAACTGCCAAGAGTCTCATACCCTGGACTGCAAATACACTACCTTTCTTGTTGGGTAATATCCTATATAATAAAACCCTAATGTCTCTGCGTCCCATGACCCTGTGTGTTTTTGTTGTGCGCATGTGCAGGGAGGGACGCAGAGACACTGCCAAGAGCTGGGGGAATGACGAGGCGGGGGGCCAGGAGGGGTGGGTGGGTGCGTGGGGGCACATGAGCGCACGGAGGGGGGGCGCGTGCATGTGAGCGCGCGGTGGGGGGCGGTGACAGATCTAGCCCGTTTTTAACATCCAACCTTTGAGCTCCAATGGTTCACCTATGTACAAGTGCATGGCAATCACTGAGTAAAGTGGAGGCAAAATAAGTCATGGTTAGAGCCCCACTTGCATTGTGGCCCCCCAGCAGTTGCTATGGCTGCTGCATCTATTGCTACACCCACACAAACAATTTTGGTTCATTTGCACATGCATGTTGTGCACATGGACCCAATACATTGAAATTCTCATCAGAATTCCTACTTCCTTTTACTTACAGTACATATATACAGAGTAAAGATACTAAGCATCTGAATTCACAATTTAAAGAGACACTGCAGCAAAAAAAAATGATGATATAATGATTTGTATGTGTAGTACAGGTAAGAAATAAAACATTAGCAACAGAGACATAAGTCTAATATAGTTTCCAGTACAGGAACAGTTAAGAAACTCATACACACGCTGGATTTTCGCAAACGACCCGTCGTTTGGACGTCATTTGGACGTCAAATCGGGCGTGTGTACAGTCTGTCGTTCAGCTGATAAGACTGGATTTAAACGATCCGCCAAGCGGATCGCTCAAGTCCAGTCTTATAAGTTGAACGACAAACTGTACACACGCCCGATTTGATGTCCAAACGATCGGACGTTTAAATGTCCAAACGACGGGTCGTTTGCAAAAATCCAACGTGTGTATGTACCTTAAAGCTTATTATCTCAATTGTCAGCGTCTGTATTTTTTTTTCTCTCCGAAGGACAGGTCAATAGTTCATAAGACTGCTCTGTAAAAACATTTAAAATTCTGAGTAGTGTGTAAACTGCAAATATTAGAGAATGGTGCAATGTTATAAAAAAAAACATTATATAACCGAAAATAAAAATATGAGAATATTTTCTTTGCTACTAACCTTCTAGTAATTATCTGTACTAACTACACTACCAATTTTTTATACCTCTTTAAAGAAACCTAAAATAATGTATACTTAACTGCATATGTGTAAGATTATCTGAAAAAAAAAACTGTCTAATTATTCTTTACTTACTGCATACCTTTAGACAGTTATTACTAAAAAATAACTATTTAGTAATACAAATTCTTAATTCTACTACCTGTAATAAACAGTTCTCACCACAGAATACAATGCAACAAAAATTTAAGTCACCAGCATTTGTGCTCTGGCAGAAGTAATATAGATCAGTAATTATTGAATTCCATTTTTGGAAATGTCTTACACACGTTTTTTGCCTTCTGTTAGACAGTCCTTTAGGCAGGGGACACACTTGTCTTTCAGTTTTCTGCGCGTGTTTTTCTGCACACCATGTGTGTTGGTATGCAGAAAAACGTGCGCGTTTTGACTCAGCAGCTAATGTAATTGATAGAGAAAAATGACAAAATGTGCAGGATTATCCTGCAGGATGTCAGGTTCATTTTGCACGTGAAAAACACATTATGTGTGAACTAGCCCATTGATTATCCTGCGTTCTCAGTTTAAATCAGTTTTTCTGTGAAAAGCGTGCACGAAAACAGTCAAGTGTGTCCCCTGCCTAATACTCTGAAACGTACAGGGAAGTCACAACAGCAAAAACATTACCTCAGAATGGTTTGCACAAAAGTAAAACGCTATCGCTAAAAGTAAGTAAATGAAAACAAAATCTGAAGGAGTCATTACAGAAATTCCATGGTGCTTCTCAAACTGCCAACTGAATCACAGCCTGACCTTGATTAACAGATTTTTCAAGCTTATTTCAACAGCAAATAGTTGTGTTGTTAGTCACTGGTAGGAGATGAGAAAAGTGGCAGCAAAATGATACCCTTCATTAGCGGAGTAGTAGGTTTAAGCTGCGAGCTTTCCAAGCTACTTATTGTTGAACTCTTCATTAATCGTAATGTCGTGTTTGATCAAGAGAGTCAAGCACACATAAAACCTTGAAACTTAAACCCATCTCCTAACATCAACATATTAGTTCCTCATCTCATGCTTATAACACAATGTGCATGTAATGTAGCATGTTATTCTAGCACACATGACTATCACTAATACCAGTCATTTTCATTTAGCTTTTCATTCGCTTATTAACTACAGCCAGAATCGTAGAATCAATTTTGAATACAGCAACCAAGCATTAATCATTCCATAACTGATTTGATTATGAGTAATGTAAATATACAAAAATTAAAACTTTATATATATCTACACAAACACAACATGTATTACATCAAAGATATTTAGTCTCAAAGCAGATATTCTAAGCAAGGTCCTTCTATTCTTCTACAAAGCACAATAATATGAACATGTTACATGATCTTATGTTTAAATAGATGAAGGAAGCAGTATGGTTGCCTCTATATGTCCTCACCTTTTCACGTGAAGAGCAGACTGTGCTTTTGGTTGGCTTGAGCTGTTGTGTTTCTGTTTCTGCAAGTGACTTCAATCTATCTTCCTAAGTGTACATTCTGGTCCCCTGCCAGTTTTTACTGACCAGCACTACTGCTTTTGCCAGTGGGCTGAAGAGATGTCGAGTCTCAGTTTCTCTTGCATGACATATTAACTGTTTGGTGGCTTTTATATTAAATTAATTCATGGAAAAATAGGTTATTTTGCCAGAGACACAGCAAAATGTATCATGAAGTACACAGTGTGAAATCATTAACAAATCAAAAGTTTGTGCATCCAGGATACACTATTTTGCTGTGTGTATTAATAATGATAACTATATATTATAGGGAAACTATATTAGCAGTCTACCTATTCTTTATTCATCTTTTAAGAGAGGTTCAACTCTTAAACTCGTACTAATGTGTGTGTATGTATATATATATATATATATATATATATATATATATATATATATATACATATTCATATTCCTATGATCCAATTACCTCACCTGCCCATATGAAAAAACAAAACTTGCCAGTGAGAAAAGAATACTTTTTATTAAAGAACCACTGTAGTTAAAAAAAACATCAGCAGTTAAAATCTGACAGAATTGACAGGTTTTGGACTAGTCCATCTCCTCATGTGGGATCCTTGGGATTTTCTTTGTTTTTAATAGCATTCCTTAAAGGGAACCTAAACTGAGAGGGATATGGATGTTTCCTGTTAAACAATACCAGTTGCCTGACAGTCCTGCTGATCTCTTAGGCTGCAGTAGAGGCTGAATCACACACCTGAAACAACCATGCAGCTAATCCAGTCTGACTTCAGTCAGAACACCTGATCTGCATGCTTGTTGAGGGGCTGTGGCTGAAAGTATCAGAGACACAGGATCAGCAGGGGAGTCAGGCAACTGTTATTAGTTTAAAAGGAAAAATTCATATCCTTCTCAGTTTAGGTTCCCTTTAAATGGAAGTTGCTAAGTCTAACTGACAAAATAGTGTACAAGTGAGTAGGGAGGCTGGCTGGTATCTTATGCTAGGTACACACCATACAATTTTCTGTTAGATTTTCTCTTAGATTTACCTGCCAGATAGCTTTTTTCCATGTTGTAGGTAAATCTAACAGAAGAATCTAACAGAAAATTGTATGGTGTGTACCTAGCATTACTAGTTTGGCTGTTAGACTCAGCAACTGCAGTTTCGGAAAGGCTTTTGAAAACAGCTAGTCCAAATCTGGTGGGTTCTGTCAGATTTTAACTGCTTAGGTCTGGTGCACACCGAGCGGCTTTTTGGGCGTTTTCAGATCCGCTTGCGGCTGCGGATCTGCTTGGTCAATGTATCTCAATGGGGTGGTGCACACCAGAGCAGCAGGCGTTTTGCAGAAACGAAAAATGCCTGGGTGAGGCATTTTTTGGATTTCGGATGCGTTTCTGCCTCAATGTTAAGTATAGGAAAAACGCAAACCGCTCTGAAAAACGCCTGTTCAGAGCGGTTTTGCAGGCGTTTTTGTTACAGAAGCTGTTCAGTAACAGCTTTACTGTAACAATATATGAAATCTACTATACTGAAAACTGCAGCAGCAATCCGCAAAACGCTAGCAAAACGCCTCATAAAAATAAAAAAAAGCGTTTAAAAATCTGCTAGCATTTTGCGGATCTGCTAGCGGGTTTTGGTGTGCACCAGCCCTTACTTTGTTTGCTATAGTGGTCCTTTACTGTCCCAAGGGTCTTTTTTCCCTGGTTAAGCATTTGCTTTAGCATTTAGATGTAAGTAGTGTTCTTTATGGTAGCCATACACGGTACAATAAAAACGTTTGATTTTCCCATTTTTTCGACCAAAACGATTGAAAATTGAGGCACCTTTAAAGGGATACTGTAGGGGGGTCGGAGGAAAATGAGCTGAACTTACCCGGGGCTTCTAATGGTCCCCCGCAGACATCCTGTGTTGGCGCAGCCACTCCCCAATGCTCCGGCCCCACCTCCGGTTCACTTCTGGAATTTCTGACTTTAAAGTCAGAAAACCACTGCGCCTGCGTTGCCGTGTCCTCGCTCCCGCTGATGTCACCAGGAGTGTACTGCGCAGACACAGACCATACTGGGCCTGCGCTGTGCGCTCTTGATGACATCAGCGGGATCGAGGACACGGCAACGCATGCGCAGTGGTTTTCTGACTTTAAAGTCAGAAATTCCAGAAGTGAACCGGAGGCGGGGCCGGAGCATCGGTGATCGGCTGCGCGGGCACAGGATGTCTGCGGGGGACCATTAGAAGCCCCGGGTAAGTTCAGCTCATTTCCCCCCGACCCCCCTACAGTATCCCTTTAATTTAAAGGTACTCCAAGCAGTGCAGTAACTATGGAAAGAAGCATACCATTTTGAAGCTCTCTTTCTCCTCTTTCCACCCTACGCCTTTTAGTATTCACTATTTTCGCGATTGAAATTGTGGCCGCCATCTTGGATTCCTTATTCAGCATTGTATTATGCAGGACGACACTTTCCCCAGTGTCAGCAGCTCCATTCAGTGCAATGCAATGAAATACAAGGAACCCAGGGGAATATAATTACAAACATCATGCCGGTAGGTGTGAGGATATAATTAATTAGTTGTGGGTATGCTTAAAGGCATACCCACAGGCACTGCTCTGAGTCCCTTTAAACATGGGGGCAAATGAGTTTTGTTTTGGTTTATTGACGCTCCAAAAGTGCCTATTTACTTTCAATTATTATTATTTTTTTCTGAGCTGTATTTAAAAAAGTTCCCCCTTTCACGACCACGTCTGTTTTTGCCAGAACAGATTATAATGCCAAATGTTAATCCCAGTTTATATAGTCCTTGATATGCCAGGGCGCTCTGCAAGAGAGTGGAAGAAGTTATGCCACACTCCCTCTACCCCAAACTTTACTTTTCCTCCAAGTCAAGGACAAGGGACTCTTCCTTACCTCAGAGCCCAGGAGAGGTGGGGATAATTGCTCCCACCCTTGAAGATAGCCCAAGTGCAGAAAGCATGCAACCTGAGGCAAGGTCATACAAACTCAGTAGCTACCTAGCTTGTTTGGCTCATTTCTTAAGTAGTATGTTATTTTCATGTAAAATAGCGACAATATTTGCATCTCATCGATCATCACTGATGGGCAGGGAAGCCTTCCATCACAATCAAGGACCAAAGATTAGAATGGTGGAAGTGACTGTCCGTGGCTCTGCCTCTGACACAGGAGACCTGGGTTTGAATATCGGCTCTACCTGTTCAGTAAGCCAGCACCTATTCAGTAGGAGACCTTGGGCAAGACTCTCTAACATTGCTACCACCTATGGAGCGCATCCTAGTGGCTGCAGCTCTGGTGCTTTGAGTCTGCCAGGAGAAAAGTGAAATATAAATATAGTTTCTGGTCACTCTGGGGTTTTTGTCTGACATCCTTACCAACATTTATCCTGGGTGTAGCTCTGCAACAAATCAGCCACAACAGGTAATCACTGACTGGGTGTGTTCTAATCACAGTTTACATTGTTCAAGATTATTTCAGGGTCGCTTTAAAAATACAAATGATGTGGTGGAAGTAAAGGGGCCCATACACTTTCCGTCCGAAATCAATCGTTCCTGTCGATTCCCGACGATCCGTCCGTGCAGAAGATTTTTCTCGATCGCCGGCGGGTCTGGAGTGCGTCGATAGCGGCGTTCGAATGCCCGACGACTGACGCAATGCAGCGGGTATACATTTCCTGTTCCGGCCAGTGCGAGTCCCCGCTTTCACTGCTGTCTTCTCCGCTCTGGTCTGGTCTCCGGCATGCTTCACTTCTGCCGGGCAGGAAGAAGTGTAGCATGCCGGAGACCAGAGCGGAGAAGGAGAAGACAGCGGAGACCTGGGGACTCGCAGCGGCGGAGCAGCTAATGTATGCGGCGGGGGGGGGGAGCGGCGGCAGCACCACCACCACAGATTGTTAATGGTTTCAGGCTGAATTCGGTTCACAATCTGTTTGCAGTAAAGGTGGCCATACGATCCCTCTCTGATCAAATTCGATCAGAGAGGGATCTATCTGTTGATCGAATCTGATGGCAAAGCGACCAGTGTATGGCCACCTTAAGCCATTTAATTTTAATTATTGATTTCAGCTTAAAGCTAAAAAAAAATAAGGTTTCAAGTGTTCCAGAGATCAACTAAAGTAAAGAATCGATACTTACGTGGGCTTCCTCCCACCCCATAAACACATGCGAGTCCCTCGCCATCCTCCTGTGGTCTGCTGTTCATGCACGATCAGCCCTGTTAACTTGCTCAGTCGCGTCCAGTCTGTGTCTTCTACGTATGCGCGAGACTTGGACTGACGTCACTGAGCAAGTCACCAGGGCTGATCGCGGGTAAACGGCAGACCGCGAAAGGACAGCGAGGGACACGCACGTGTTTATGGGGCAGCAGGAAGCCATGGGTAAGTATTGATCTTTTCTTTAGTTGAGCTCTGGTTTCCTTTAAAGAACAAGTGACACCCATGCTAACCTAGAAATAAAAAACACATATATAAGTAGATAAATACTACTTCTACTTACATAACAGATGTATTGTGCTATCCACGTAATAATTCCTGTGAATTTTACAAAGGAAAAGCAGAAAATCCTAATCTAGGCAGTGGCCATCTTGCCAAACTAATCCTGACATCATATCGTCCCTGACTCTTGTTTTCCCCCCTCCCTTCTCTTGTTCATTGTTTATTCACTAGCCACTTCCTCCGAGAGTCTTCAGACACTCCCACTGAGGTGTATAATAACAACTGCACTGTCTATTTTTTTTTATTTACACATCCAATCACTGAGTCACCTCAGCCTTGCTTGTAAACACAATTGATCAGAGGGTGTTTCTGAAAAGCAGCTAGATAGGGAAATAAATGGAAGAGGAATATATTATAGATAAAAAGAACTCCCAGCATTCAACTCTGTGGCACTGTTTGGCACTAGGGCCAGTGTTCCTAAAGTATGCCATAACTCCAAACCATAACAGCAGAACAAGTTTTGCAAGTTTTAAATGCAGGATTAGCATCTTTATCACTTAATACACTCAGACCAGTTGCTGTTGAAATTTGATTTTTATGGTGACAATACTGCTTTAAAGCTAACATCTACTGTAACCATATTACAGTAAATAATCTGGATATATTATATCCTGTGCTTGCAATGTCAACCTAATATTACAACAAAGACCTATATTCCTCACTCCACATGACAATAATAATGGCAACTGTTAGGTGATACACAACAATCCATGAAGAGTCAGTGTACTAATGCTAGATTGCTGAAAGAAGGTCTTGGTTCCTCCTGAATGATCATGCTTTACACATCTACAATGTCCTTGCCCTGACTCAGGAATAATTAAGCTGGACTCATTTAAGCCCTTCAGCAAGTGTTGATTGATCACTGCAGTGCTTAGCTGCTGCACATAACACAGAGTGGGGTCATCCACAAAGGCAGCTGGAGTCATGATTTTCTGGTGGTATTAAGTATCCATAGTATCCATCTACCAAGATGTTGCTGAATTACCACTGCCACCTCCAGATGGCCAATACTGCGCCACCCAGGCAGGAGAAATTGAAAGTTAGTGAATTCACAATTATGAAAAAAAGGACACGGCGCTCACAGGCTGTATGCAACAACAAGCTGTATTGGAGCTAGGTGAAACCCACTACATGTTTCGGGCAGAGTCCTTCCTCAGGTGTAAATGTAAAAAATAGATAGATAGATAGATACATGTAGATAGATAGATAGATAGATAGATAGATAGATAGATAGACCAGTGAGATGTACTTGTCCCAGAGCAAATGCACTATGTATTACTTTCTTACTGTTGGTAGTAAAATGTGACAAATCTTTGACTAGTGTGGACTAGTCCATCTACTCATGTGGGACTCTCAAGGTTTTCCATGTTTTCAAAAGCACTTACTGTTCCGCAGTTGTTCAGTCCACTTGCCAGAACTGTTTGCATCAACTAGGGAGGCTGACTGGCATCTTTGTATAGATTTTTTTCTAGGCAGTGCTTTTGTAAACAATAGAGAAAATATTGAGAGCCCTTCTTGAGGAAATTGACTAGTCCAAAGCCTGTAAGATTTTGCTACCTACTGTAAGTGACATAGACATAAGACAAAAATAATTTATGGTGTATTTTACGCTGGTAGGAATCTATGTCTTTAACCTACGTGCTTACATGCATTTTTACATTCTTTGTGATAGTGGTCCTTTAACATAATCAGTAAAAACATGCAGAGGCATTATCAGATTCCTCCCCATCCAATATGTACAGTATTCCAGTGATACAGTTAGCAGACTGCAGCTTACATTCTCAGCTTGGCTTGTCTGTCACATGATGCTTCAGTGAACAGTAACACAAGTTGTTTCCATGTATAACAAGCTCACTGTCCTGCTACTGGAATGAGCGTATAGTAGTGGAGGTTGATTTGTGTGACACTGCGCACTTCACATTGCAGAAGGATGTATGCTACATAAAAAGGTCACAGGCTTCTGAGGGACGCATTGATATATGGCATAGGACATAGCTTTTGCTAACATAGTTACAGTAGCATACAAAGATGTTTTCCTTTTCTTGAATTCCTCTATAAATGTTTTTTTTTTAAAAGGTATTTTTGAATCTTTAAATAGATAAACATTAAACTCAAGAAACATAGGACAACTGAAGTGAGGATTTTGGAGGCTGCCATATTTATTTCCTTTTAAACAATACACATCGCCTGGCTGACCTGCTGATGTTCCGTCTCTAATACTTTTAGCTACAGGCAATGAACAAGCATGCAGCAGATCAGATGATTCTGACATTATTGCCAGATCTGACAAGATTAGCTGCATGCTTGTTTCTGGTGTACTTCAGACACTTCTGCAGCCAAATAGATCAGCAGGGCTGCCAGGAAACTGGTGTTGTTAATGGGAAACAAATATGTCAGCCTCCAAATTCTTCTCCTTTCAGTTGCCCTTTAATCAAGTGACAGAGCCGTCCTGTACTTATACCACACAATGAAAAAAAAGTAAATGACCTCTCAAAGAGGAACTGTAACCAAGGTTTGATAGTCATACTAGTAGGTAGCTGATACCCCCTTTTCCCGGGAGAAATATTTACCTTTTCTCAAATAGATCTTTCGGGAAGTGGGGAGGATGTGTGTGTGTGTGTGTGGGGGGGGGGGTCTGTATGACTAATATTGTGGTGAAACCCCTCCCACAGAGTGATGTCATGACCTTGGTCCTGACAATTTGCTGTCTGTGAACTTCATTGCATTTTGGGAAACAACGTCTTTTTCCGACTACCAAGCAAGTATCTCCCTCTGTGCATAGAATTATCAGTAAAGAACATTCCGTACAGATCACCTGGCGGGACTAAAGATGTCACCACCAGTGATACATTTCAGAATTTAAGGAAATAGTTTTCAATGGGCAAACACTAACTAAATAATCTATGAATGAATATTGTAAACAAAAAACACAATGTTATTCATTATGTTATTTTTACTACAGTTCCTGTTTAAATATAGTAACTGCATCAGCTTTAAGCAATCATTTCAACTACTTGGTGCAGTGTTATATTTTTTTGACATCACTTTTGAGGAATTTGTACCCGCTGTTTTTTGCTAAACTTTAATTGAGACCCGTTGACAGATTTATCAATGTGAATTGCTCACTTCAAAAACATGCAACACTATCTCCAGTAGATTTGTGTCAAGATTTTAACTAGGCTAATCTGCGGGTAGGGAAAAAATTGTAAACTGATGCCTTTAACGGTGACATAATAAAGTGACAGAACACATGTTTTCAGGGGTTTCGTGAACTTCGCCAAGCATATTCACAGATGTGGCAGAGTGCGCACTATATTCACAGTCGGATCGAAAAATGCTGTATACAAACAACATATAAATATATCCATTTCCTATATACTAGATAAAGTTTATTACAGAGGTGTCTGGAGTCTGTTGGGGAGATTCTAGTTGTTGTAATTGAAGGATAATTTCAGAATTGAATGATGATTATTATTATTATGTATTGGATTTATATAGCGAAGCGCTGTACAATACATAGGATTACAGACAATGATAACAGGGGTGACCGACAATACAATGTAATAAGCAATGGATACAATAATACAGTTAATAAGCAATAAGATACACAGCACAATGCAGGTAGTAGTACAATGCCAGATCATACACTGGAGTGGTAGTGCCAAATACAAGTTTACATATTCTGGGTAGAGTGTACAATCAAGTATGATAGCATTCGGAATACTCAAATAAAGCAATTTTGTTTCTAAGTGGTTGATTTTGCACTATGAATGACCTTTGGTGTATTTTTGTTTCAAAGGCAAAAAGAGGTCTTGAATATGGAAGATGGCTTCCTGTCATCTTGTTAGATATCATTCACTTGCACTCAGTGACTCCAGCCTGCTGGGCTCCGGACAAGCTATGCTAAATGGTAGCCAGTAGTACAGCACATTCGTTATCAACATTTTTACATTCTGTTTGTACACAGTGTCTTTGGCAGATTCTATAAATATCCTTCACTCTGGTACTTCAGCTTAAGGGGTACATTAGATGTCTTAAATAAAAGCTTGATTCAAGTGCAGTGTAATAAATAGATGTCTGAAAGCTAACTTTTTTTAGTTTGCTATAGAAGGTTATCATTTTTGGTGTATTTTCTTTGTTTGTTTGTTGCCGACTATGCAACTTTTGAATCTTAACGTGAACCTGAACCAAATGAAATTATTTAAAATAAACACATGATGTACCTGCAAATTAATATTACATACTTACCTCACTGCCACTTCCTCTCAAAAGCTGACCATTTACTTCTCTTACAACAATTCCTTCCACTTCAGACAAGATTTTACTGGAATTATATATCAGTTTCTGTCAGTTATAACTGACAGGAAAACTGATGAGCAAGGTAATGTCCATGTTTCCCTATGGCTCAAGTGGGTGATATTACAGTTTAACAATGTGCTGACCAGGAAGCTGTTATGGAGTAATGGCCATTTTCAATATGGAGGACGGAGAATTCCATCAATCTCGGTGGAAAAACAGGATGCAGGAGACATGTATATGTTTATTTAGACTTTTATTTTTCAGTTCAGGTTTGCTTTAAAGGGAATGTAAGGTGAGAGACATACAGTATGGAGGCTGCCATATGTATTTCCTTTTAAACAATACACATGCCTCTAATACTTTTAGGCATAGACCCTCAACAAGCATGCAAAGCAAATGTTTCTGACAAAAATCTGACAAGATTAGCTGCATGCTTGTTTCAGGTATGTGATTTAGACACTACTGATGCCAGAAAGATCAGCAGGGCTGCCAGGCAACTGGTATTGTTTAAAGGGAAATACATATGGCAGCAGGGGCATAACAATAGACCCAATGGATGCAGCCTTGGGGGGCCCAGAAGCCACAGTGGCCTCGTCCTGAGAGACTGACAACTAAGGGCAAGGAGAGAAAAAAACTTTCTGCTCTATACACAATTTTTCTAATGACTCCATCTGCTCAGCCACTGATACGAAATCATACAAAGTTTTATAGACAAAGATTTGTAGACAGTCCTTATTCAGTGTGCAGGGGAGGGGCCTTATCCAAAGTTTTGCAGGAGGGCTCAGTGATTTTTTAGGTACGCCCCTGTATGGCAGCCTTTCATATGTCCATCACCTCATGTTCCTTTTACCTAATTTAAATATACACTTTTTTTTTGTCTTTTGGATCATTATCTCGCTACATACAGCGAGATTTTTTTGCAAACAAAAGTTAGATACTTGCCTAAGTAGAGTGAAGCCTCTGAATGCTCCAAGTGTCTCCCCTATTGTCATTGATTGTACCCTTATTTAGAGTGGGTTGCAAAAGTATTCGGCTCCCTTGAAGTTTTCCACATTTTGTCACATTACTGCCACAAACATGAATCAATTTTATTAGAATTCCATGAGAAAGACCAATACAAAGTGGTGTACACGTGAGAAGTGGAACGAAAATCATACACGATTCCAAACATTTTTACAAATCAATAACTGCAAAGTGGGGTGTGCATAATTATTCATCCCCCTTTGGTCTGAGTACAGTCAGTTGCCCATAGACATTGCCTGATGAGTGCTAATGACTAAATAGAGTGCACCTGTGTGTAATCTAATGTCAGTACAAATACAGCTGCTCTGTGATGGCCTCAGAGGTTGTCTAAGAGAATATTGGGAGCAACAAAGTCCAAAGTCCAAAGAACACACCAGACAGGTCAGGGATACATTTATTGAGAAATGTAAAGCAGGCTTAGGCTACAAAAAGATTTCCAAAGCCTTGAACATCCCACTGAGCACTGTTCAAGCGATCATTCAGAAATGGAAGGAGTATGGCACAACTGTAAACCTACCAAGACAAGGCCGTCCACCTAAACTCACAGGCCGAACAATGAGAGCGCTGATCAGAAATGTAGTCAAGAGGCCCATGGTGACTCTGGACGACCTTCAGAGATCTACAGCTGAGGTAAGGGAATCTGTCCATAGGACAACTATTAGTCATGCACTGCACAAAATTGGCCTTTATGGAAGACTGGCAAGAAGAAAGTCATTGTTAACAGAAGAGCATAAGAAGTCCCATTTGCAGTTTACCACAAGCCATGTGGGGGACACAGCAACCATGTGGAAGAAGGTGCTCTGGTCAGATGAGACCAAAATGGAACTTTTTGGCAAAAATGCATAACGCTATATGTGACGGAAAACTAGCACTGGACATCGCTCAAAACACACCATCCCCACTGTCAAATATGGTGGTGGCAGCATCATGCTCTGGGGGCGCTTCTCTTCAGCAGGGACAGGGAAGCTGGTCAGAGTTGATGGGAAGATGGATGGAGCCAAATACAGGGCAATCTTGGAAGAAAAACTCTTGGAGTCTGCAAAAGACTTGAGACTGGGGTGAAGGTTCACCTTCCAGCAGGACAATGACCCTAAACATAAAGCCAGGGCAACAATGGAATGGTTTAAAACAAAACATATCCATGTGTTAGAATGGCCCAGTCAAAGTCCAGATCTGAATCCAATCGATAATCTGTGGCAAGATCTGAAAACTGCTGTCCACAAATGCTGTCCATCTAATCTGACTGAGCTGGAGCTGTTTTGCAAAGCAGAATGGACAAGGATTTCAGTCTCTAGATGTGCAAAGCTGGTAGAGACATACCCTAAAAGACTGGCAGCTGTACTAGCAGCAAAAGGTGGTTCTACAAAGTATTGACTCAGGGGGCTGAATAATTACGCACACCACACTTTGCAGTTATTGGTTTGTAAAAAATGTTTGAAATCATGTATGATTTTCGTTCCACTTCTCATGTGTACAACACTTTGTATTGTTCTTTCACATGGAATTCCAATAAAATTGATTCATTTTTGGCGCAGTAATGTGACAAAATGTGGAAAACTTTTAAAGGGGCCGAATACTTTTGCAAACCACTGTAATTCTAGTTCTGCTTTAATCTCTGGTCATGGACAAATGACTGAAGAGTTTCATCATTACATTTGTACTCATGGAGGTTGATTCACTATAACAAATAGTGTGCCTTATCAGAGTTAACATGCCTTTTCAGAGCTAATGTGCCTTATCAGAGTTAGCATGCCTTATAAGAGTAGCATAGCGAACGCTACGAACTTATGCCTGCTAATTGGCAATGAGAGCTCCACTCATCGTGCCCTGAGCCCTGCAGGCCCAATCACTTTAAAGGACATTATTCTCGCACTTTGATTGGCCCAATAGGCAGCCTGTCATTCAACAGGAAACTTGACAGGCAGCCTGTTGGGCCAATCAAAGTGCAGGGATAATGTCCTTTAGGCTAGTTACACACCAGGACATTGCGTTTAGGGGACGTTATAGGGCAGATTACGTGCCCCTAACGCAACGCCTGGTGCTCTCTGGTGTGGACGTCAGAGTGAGCCGAGTTGTGCAGCTCACTCTTGCGTTCGTGATGCCGTGATACGTACTCTTGGACGCATGTGGCATCACGTGGTCCTGCCCGGCCAATCCAGGAAGTAAACACTGCACGTCACTGAGTGCAGTGAATATTAATTAGCCATGTGCCCGGCCGCTCTCCCCTCCTCCCCAACATGACTGAGCATGTGCAAACAGTCTAACACGGCTTAGCCGCGCATAACGCACGGCATGCAGCACTTTGCTGCGTTACAATGTAACGCAGCGTGGGCAGTGTGAACAGCCCACTTGTGTTACATTGCTGTGCGTTGGGGGAGCGTTACAGGCTGCACTAACGTGCGCCTGTAACGTCCCTGTTTGGAAGCAGCCTTAAAGTTATTGGACCCACAGGGGCTCAGGGCAGGACAAGTGGAGCTCTCGTCATTTCCAATTAGCAGGCATAAGTTTGTTAACTCTGATAAGGCATGCTAACTCTGATAAGGCATGTTGACTCTGATAAGGCACACTATTTGTTATAGTGAATCAACCCCCATTATGTTTTGTACTAATGCCTGATGATCAGTTGATGTAATGGGGACATTTTTTTTACTGCTTTAGTTAAAGGATACCCGAAGTGGCATGTTAAGATAGACATAGGTATGTAAAGTGCCCGGCACACTAATAACTATGCTGTGTTCCTTTTTTTCCTTTCTCTGCCTGAAAGAGTTGATTATCAGGTATGTAAGTGGCTGGCTCAGTCCTGACTGACAGGAAGTGAATATAGCGTGACCGTCACTCAGTGGCGTTCCTACCATGGGGTGGCAGGGGGCGCCCCGCTCCGGGTGTCGGGTGCCCCAGGGGGTGTCATCAAGGCCTCCCACAGAGGGGGAAGCAACACAGAATGGAGGGGTGGTGGGGAAAGCAGCGGGGAGGGGGGACGGACCCCCCACCTCCCTCACCTGGGTCCCCTCCCTCTGGCGCTTCCCCCCTCCTAATTAGCAGCAGCTTTAGATATGCAGGCAGGAGCGGGCGGAGCGGACTTACTCACCTGCTTCCTGCGTTCCAGGCGATGGTGCACAGCGTCATCGTCACGTGACGCTGCTTTCCGCCTTCTCCACCGCCCACTGTGCTTCCTGATTAGCGGAAGCGCAGTGAGTGACAGAGAAGTCGGAGACCAGCATCACGTGAGGATGACGTGTGCGCCATCGCCAGGAAGCAGGTAAGTCCTCTCCGCCCGCTCCTGCCAGCATATCTTAAGCTGCTGCTAATTAGGAGGGGGGAAGTGCCAGAAGGAGGGGACCCAGGTGAGGGAGGTGGGGGGTCTGGCCCCCCTCCCTGCCACCCCTCCTTCCAAGCTTCCCCCATACCGGGGGCAACTATACTACTGGGGCAACTATACTAGCTATTCTGGGGGCAACTATACTAGCTATACTGGGGGCAACTATACTAGCTATACTAGGGGCAACTAAACCAGCTATACTGGGGGCAACTATACTAGCTATACTGGGGGCAACTATACAAGCTATACTGGGGGCAACTAAACTAGCTATACTGGGGGCAACTAAACTAGCTATACGGGGGGGGGGCAACTATACTACTGGGGCAACTATACTGGGCAGTGTGGGCAACTATACTAGCTATTCTGGGGGCAACTATACTAGCTATACTGGGGGCAACTATTCTAGCTTTACTGGGGGCAACTATACTAGCTTTACTGGGGGCAACTATACTAGCTTTACTGGGGGCAACTATACTAGCTTTACTGGGGGCAACTATACTAGCTATACTGGGGGCAACTGTACTAGCTATACTGGGGGCAACTGTACTAGCTATACTGGGGGCAACTGTACTAGCTATACTGGGGGCAACTATACTAGCTATACTGGGGCAACTACACTAGCTAATACCTTAAATTACAGTTAGCTCCGTCCTCATCTGGTCATGACAACGCCCATTTTTCGCCGCGGCCGTAGGTTGTGGT
This sequence comes from Hyperolius riggenbachi, assembly GCF_040937935.1. Taxonomy (NCBI): domain Eukaryota; kingdom Metazoa; phylum Chordata; class Amphibia; order Anura; family Hyperoliidae; genus Hyperolius; species Hyperolius riggenbachi. Next base: position 289,357,780 of record NC_090651.1, read on the forward strand.
CACGCCCATTTTTCGGGGGGGGGGGGGGGGGGGTGTCTTTTAATACCCAGCACCGGGTGCCAAAAGCCCTAGGTATGCCACTGCCGTCACTGATAAGAAATTCCAAGTATAAAACACTTTCCTAGCAGAAAATGGCTTCTGAGAGCAGGAAAGAGATAAAAGGGGTCAATAGTTCATAGATTTTAGCTATTTGTATCACAGTGTATCGCCTGAATTATGCCACCACAGCACATGGTTTATATTCTGGTGTTTGTGTGTGTGTGTTCTTTTTTTTTTTTGGGCGGGGGGGGGGGGGATGTTGGTTGACACAAGACTTCTTGCCTGGAGTGACAAAAAAGGCTAGAAATGGCCCTGAACTAGGCTTTAGTAGGCCAGGTGCATGGAAATCTCATAATGACAAAGAGGACATAACAAAGTCAAAGATTTAAAGACAGTTCATCATTTATTATTGCTTGCATTTTTGAATAATAAATGTCAGCCTACGTTCAATTACCTAAAGCAAACAAGTATATGAGTAGTAATGATGTCAATATCTTGCTGGCCACTTGCATTCCAATTGCAAATACACTCTTATGCTACATACACACTTGAGATAAAAGTCTTTGGAAAAGGCAAGATCACAGACCAATTTTACCCCCTTCCATGTAGTATGAGAGCCATACTCTACACAGTCTATTCTATTGAGCTGAACTCATCATCAGATAAAAAAACTTTGCAAGATGGTGCACACAAAGATGCTGTATACATTCAAAAGATCAGTATCTGCAAAAGATCTGTTCCTGCAAAAGATCCGTTCCTGCAAAATGCATTCATAGTCTATGATATCTGCAGATCATCATACACACCTTGTTTAACAGACATAGTACACAGTTATAAACCTAAAGCTGTTCAGTGATTAACCCCTTCACTATCACTACACTATTGTTAAATCGTTAATTAGCTTGATGTCATTGTGTGACAGTCATTGTGTGACAGTCAGAGTGTGTGCTGTAGTGCTGGCCTAGCAAGGGCTGTACACAGTTATAAACCTAAAACTGTTCAGTTATTAACCCCTTCACTATCACTACACTATTGTTAAATCATTAATTAGCTTGATGTCATTGTGTAACAGTCATTGTGTGAAAGTCAGAGTGTGTGCTCCAGTGCTGCAGTGGTGGCCTAGCAAAGGCTGTACACGTATCACGTGTCACTTGGCACGTGTCACGTGTCATGTGGCATTTGGCACGTGTCACGTGGCACTGGGCACTTGGCACGTGTCACGTGACACGTCCGGCATGCTCCTGGCACACGTTACACCTGCTGCTGCATTGCCCTGATCCTGCTGCCTGTGCTGCTCACATCGCCAGGCTGCCACAGACCATTGCTGCTGTGCTGATACCACCTATATTAAACCCAAAACATAATTGCTGCATAATTTTTTGGAGGTTTCTTGGCTGAAAACTGTCATGTCCCAGCTGTGCGGTTGGACTTTGGACACAATGTGGGCTGCACGACCGCTGTCTGGAACCTAGTCCTGATGTTAATTGACAGCCATTTTTTTTGTGGGGGGGGGGGGGGATTTTAAGTCCCTACATCATCAATTAGTGTTCCCCTTTAAAAAATAATGATGATACATGCCTCATTACCCTAAAAACCCTTTTTAAAGCAATTTAAAGGCCACTTCCGGTTTTTCTATCCAGATAACCAAATCCGGCCGGATAACCCAGACACTGAGGTCGGATATTCGATTCAGATCCGGATTGGAAAATTTTGAAATCGGATATCTGACCTGGATCGGATATCTGGGTATCCGGATCCGAATCGGATTTTGAAAAGGGGTATCCGAGCAGCACTGGTGGAGAACACCCAATTCAATGCTTTGCTACAGATTGCCTATAGCTACAGAAAGCAGACTCAATGGAGGTGAAACGCTAGATGTTTTTAGCAATAACTAACAGTCCCTTTACTCCATTCAAGTGTGTGGAGCTGCAGATTGCTAATTTAGGTTGATTACAGTGCTGGTAATTAAGCATTGATTATAAATATGGCTTTATAAAGTAGTGGTTATATTATTAAAAAAATGTAGAAAAGATAATATGTCATCTGTTATCAGATCAGCACCTATGTGCCACACTAAGCTTATGACTTACTTTACCAAATCAGCAGTTGAGGCCACCCTATGCTCACTAGTGCACCATATTCATTTTCAAAGGTCAAATAAGTTCATACTTACAAGAAGTTTGACTTTGCTCTCCAGACACAGAAACATCAAACAGTATATATAAAGGTATAAATAATTCACTGTATATAGCTATGCTGCCCTGCATTCTAGTAATTGTAGAATGACTGTTAGTACTGGATGGTTTTTTGAAATCTCTAGCAGAAGCAGCGCCAATACTTGTACCTGCTGACATGAGTAAAATTATGTCTTTGAGCCAGGGGTGCCAGATTAAGGTGATGAAAGTCATGTGGTGGCAAACTGGGGAGTTGGAGGCTCCTAGTGGTGGGATTTGGGTAACTAAAAAATAGCAAGAAGTAGGTACAGAGGTGGAAAATTAGAATTGGCGGGGAAAGATATTGATATGTTCAGATTCCAGGGTCAAACCAGGATATCAAATCTGGACATCAACTTAGAATGCTAGGAGGAAAACTTGCCCAGGGGCATGAATCCAGGAAGAAGTTTAGAGATGAAAGAAATTAGGCATGCTCCTTTCTCTGTGGCATCAGAGGAAACAATCTGATCTTATTCATCTACAGGGAGTTGTGGTTAACCTTCTAAAAAAAAACGGGGGACATCAAGAGCCAGTAATGTTGTGGTATGTCTTCACAGCTTAGAAAAGTATAAACTAATTGTACAAGATACGCAAAACCGGGGTTGCCACCTAGACAATCCTTGTTGAGGTGGTATAAAACCCAGTACTTCTTCTTTGCTCTAAAATATTATTTACAGAATATAATATACTGCAACAATTTGTTTTAACAGAATGGCATTCAAAGTGTTAAAACACAGGATTTACTTTTTCAATAGAATACTCTTTGCAGGGAAATCCGCATCCGAACTGGTGATAACATTATCTTGTGTTTACTTTATTTTAGTAAAGAGGAATGTAAACATTCCCTGACTGTGCGCAGAAACTTCTAATGTGTCCTGAACTAAAACACTGCTCCGAAATCATTACTGGGTATATTATAATATAAATACACCATTTATGAATACAATGCAATGGCAGCTTTCAGAGCTAATAAAACTGTACTTTGGGAACTTGTTATTTCTAAATGAATAATAATACTTGTGCACAAAAGCAAATATGATAACTGTATGAGATATAAAAAGTAGGAAAACACATTTTTATTGAATATTATGTCAGAGTTTAATACCGCTTTAAGACAGAAGCTACTCATTGTGGTCATTTAGTGCTTTAATAAAAGCACTACATGATTTTCTCTGATAAGTTTATCTCATCTTCATGGAGGTAAGCAAATATTAAGGGTGGCCATACACCGTACAATCTTAATTGTACAATCATACCACATCTCTGCAGTATAAGGGCTGACTGAGTGAGAATACTATGAACAAATAAGCTCCACATAAAATGTGTAATTGTATGGTATATGGCCAGCTTAACATTCCTTTTTAAATGCCTTTTAATAGTTTTATTGCTTGTGGGTACCCCCGCTCTCTTTTGCATTACCCCTTTGTCATCTAGGCAAGGCAGCACATTATAGCATATACAGTAATAGAAGCAACGTTGGATTTAAAACTTTCGTACCCCTAGGCCAACCTTCTTAATACATATCCACGTGCAAGAATTCCCCTCCCACTCGATGAGCAGCCCCCTATACTGTGTGTAACAGCCTTTACAGTAGTCTCTATTTATTGTGTACAACCCTCTTGAGCAGCATCTTTCCTCTCCTCTATATTTCTCCCCATTTGTAGCCTCCCTTTCCATTTGCAGGCTTATCTTCCATATTCAGTAACCCCTTTTCCAGGTCTAAGTGCCTAGTAACAGGAGGTGCCCAAAAAAGTATAAAATCATTTAAAACCACTTAAAAGGAAGGTAGATGTTGGCTTACCTTTCATGATGACAAATGTTCAATAAATGTTATCAGTTCATTGAAAAAGACAGACAACAATGAGTTTCATGGCGGAGTCAGAAATTTTAGATTTTAATTGTTTTAAAAAAAATTGAAGACGTGACCACACTATCACCTCAAAGGTTGAGTGTGGGCAGTACTTCCACACAAGCGATTACACTGGCTGCATGTTGGGCACCCAGAAAGTGTGAGTACCCAATTCCTTGATTTACTGACACATACATTATCTGTCTAAAATACTACACAAGATTGGGCTCCCAGTTTCCTTGTGCCCCCCCTTCCTTTTTATCTCCACATGCAACAACATTTCCATGACCACCCACCCACTTGGGCAAAAGCTGTCCAATGACCATGCCTTTGGGGCCTTTCCAGAAATCCGGCTCTGAATAGAAGTACCGTATACGCTCCTGACCATAACACGCACCTAGGTTTAGGCTACTTTCACACCAAGACGTTGCGTTTTAGGGGACGTTATGGTCACATAACGTGCCCCTAACGCAACGCATGGTGGTGTTGAAGTTGGATTATGCATTATGCAGCTCTCAAAGCAGCCGTTCCAGGTTAGTGACAGGAAGTCCGGATCTTTTTAAGGATTCGGATCATTTGAATCGGATCATTGAAAAGATCCGGATCTTTGAACCAAATCATTTGAATCATTTTACTAGGGAAGCAGACTGGGTGAAATGACTAGCAGGACAGGACTTTCCCTGCACTGTACATTCTGTATGTTCCTGTTTCTTCCAGACAGACATCCACTGTGAACCAAATCTTTCATTGTAATGATCCGGATGATTCGACTCACAAAAAAGATCCGGATCAAATGAACGATTCGTTCATGATCCGGACAACACTACAGTTCCACCACGAGTCACCACAGTGCAGTGAATATTAATTAGCCATGTGGCTGGCCGCAGAGGAGGAGGGAGACCTCCTCCTCCAACATTACTGAGCATGTGCTTTGTACCTCAAGCCCCCTTGTACCTCTTGTGTCTCCCTGTGTCCTCCTCTGTTTCCCTTGTGTCCTCCTGTGTCCCTTATGTGCCTGCCTCTGTCCTCCTTGTGTCCTCCTCTGTGCCCTTTTGTGTCCCCCTGTGTCCCCGTGTCCCCCTGTGTCCTCCTCTGCATGGGCACAGTGCCGGGAGTACCCGACATTGCGGCAGGAATGAGGTTCGTATTGGCAGGTGTTCACAATTCAGGAACTCCCTACATTTGGACTATAAGACACAGTGACTTTTTCCCCCACATTTGGGGGAGAAAAAGTGAGTCTTATAGTCCAAAAAATACAGTACATGAGGGCAGATAAGCAGAGGGTGCTATGAATAAAAAAAAAAAAGCATTACCATAATCAACCATATGGTGGAAACAGATAGATAAAATAAAAGCAGAGGGACTAGATAAACTAAAATCTCAGAACAGTGAAGGATGATAAAGCACAGTGCTGCCTTCTAGAGCAGAAAGAAATTGCAGGTTATCAATTCAAGCACATGTGCAAAAATCCAACCATTAACACTTCAGTACAGAAATAAAAGCAATACAAGTCATTCCTTTAGGCTTTGCATGCCAAGCGTGCATACAGAATCCCTTTTTATGGTGAATATATAGCCTTACATTTATAGGCACTTATTGCAGATTGAATACAGATGCTAGAGCTATATGGCCTTAATCAGTGCAAAGCTTCTATGAGAAGGACTCGCATGCAAAGAATTGGGAGCAAGGAAGCAGATTAGAAGGCTTAATGCCAAATGTGCAAACACACATGGAACAAATCAGGAGTGGAAACCACAACTTCAACCACAAGAGGCTTAGGAAACCAAAACTTCATCCACAGGAAGCTTAGCAAAGTAAGAAAAGGAAGGACTATGCTTAAGACTAAAGAAAACCTCACAATGCTTGATGAGAGGAGCTATCCTTTTTAAAGCGGACCTGAACTCAGAACTTCCTCTCTGCTCTATAGAATAATGAAAAGAAAAAACATGTCTTTGTTACAGATGATACAAATCCTGCAATAAATCTGCAGTGTGTCTACTTCCTGCTTTCAAGGAAGCAGAACTAGGTTTAACCTCCTTAGTGTTCTGGACGAGCTGAGCTCGTCCAGAGACGCCGGAGGGTGCCGCTCAGGCCCTGGTGGGCGGATTTTAATAATTTTTTTTTTAAAACACGCAGCATGCACTTTGCTTGCTGAGTGTTGTAGACTATCGCCGCCACTCGCCGCCGATGCGCCGCTATCCACCGCATAACGAGCGCCCCCCCAGACCCCGTGCGCTGCTTGGCCAATCAGTGCCAGGCAGCACTGAGGGGTGGATCGGGACTCCCTATGACGTCACGACGTCAACAATCCGGCCATCGCTATGGCGACGGGGGAAGCCCTGATGGAGATCCCGTTCAGAACAGGATCTCCTGAAGGCCATCATCGCTGGCAGCGATCGGAAGGGTGGGTGGGATTCCGCTGGGAGGGGGGTATCATGTAGCTAGCGCTAGGCTAGCTACATGATAAAAAAAAATTAAGTTTAAAAAAACCATGCGCAGCCGTGCGGCTGCGCATTATCAGGACGCCAGGGAGGTTAACATCCTGTGTTTACAAATTGCTGCTCTGCCATGGCAGAGGAGATTTCTGAGCTGACACAGCAACACAGCGTAGAGATCATATTACAGATGTGATTAGTCACAGGTGAGGGTGAATTAGACAAGCTAAACACTCTAAATACATACAGGGTGCATTTTTTTAATGTTTTCCGTCTGTCCTGTGCAAGCAAGTCCGGACCGAGGCAGAGGCCTCATCAGTGCCTGTCAGGGCTCGTTTCCACTATCGCGAATCTGCATGCGTCCAACGCATGCAGATCCGCACATGTAATACAAGTGGATGGGCCTGTTTCCACTGTAGCGTTGTTGAGGTGCGTTTTTTTCAGCTTGAAAAAAACGCACAAAAGAGCCAACGATTTCGCCTGCGTCGGGAATCCGTGCGAATCGCCGCTAATGTATTTAATAGTAAAAACGCATGCGTTTGTTACATGCGTTTTTACCCGCGATTTCGCGTGCGATTTCGCACCTTTTTCAATTTTATTTAGCCCTGGCAGTGTCATGGTTAATTTCGCATGGCACCCTGCCATGCGAAATCGCAGGCAAAATCGCGGGTAAAAACGCATGTGGAAACGCATCCGCATGCGTTTTTACAAGCGTCGGAATGCGGCCGAAATCGCGTCGCAACAGTGGAAACAAGCCCTCAGTGCCTGTGTGCTTTTAAATTGATTTTAAGCGAAAACGTACACGAATTCACATGAAAAATTTGCATAATTAAAACGCATGCATTTTCCTGTTAATTACATTACAGGCGAATCGCACACTAGCCTTGCAGTGTGCGAATTCTGATGGCTCTGCTGTGCAGATTTTTTCTGCACAGTCCACCACACAGAATTTCTGACAAGTGGAAACAGGCCCTTTATTTATATTGGTTATGCGAATTAGTGTTGGGCGAACACCTGGATGTTCGGGTTCGGGAAAGTTCGCCGAACATGGCCGCGATGTTCGGCATGTTTGGGCCGAACCCCGAACATCCCGCTTTTGGGGGCCCTATGGGGTCGCAGGCATAAGGGGGGAGCATGCCCCGATCGCGGGGGGGTCGGAAATTCCCCCCACCCCCTCCGCTAGCGCTCCCCCCTCTGCCCGCTTCCCCATACAAAAGTTTAATGAAGTAAAACAGTACCGGTCTGGTGGTAGTGGGTGGCTGGCAGTGGGCGGCACTGTTTAGTGAGTGACTGAGGAGGAGGAGTCCGGAGAGTGACGCGTTGAGGGAGGCCGGGCAGCGGGCAGTTCAGCAGTAGTACGGTACTACTGCTGAACCGCCCGCTGCCCGGCCTCCCTCAACGCGTCACTCTCCGGACTCCTCCTCCTCAGTCATTTACTAAACAGTGCCGCCCACTGCCAGCCACCCACTACCACCAGACCGGTACTGTTTTACTTCATTAAACTTTTGTATGGGGTAGCGGGCAGAGGGGGGAGCGCTAGCGGAGGGGGTGGGGGGAATTTCCGACCCCCCCCCGCGATTGGGGCATGCTCCCCCCTTATGCCTGCGACCCCATAGGGGGGCAGTATTCGGCCGAACAGGGCCCTGTTCGGCCGAACAGGGGCCCTGTTCGGCCCTGTTCGCGGCCATTTAGTAGTTCGGGGCGAACCCGAACTTAAAAGGCCGAACACCATCAGGTGTTCGGCCGAACTCGAACATCACCCGAACAGGGTGATGTTCTGCAGAACCCGAACAGTGGCGAACACTGTTCGCCCAACACTAATGCGAATCTGCATGCAGAAAACGCACGCAGATTCGCTCTAATGGAAACGGGCCCTTACCCCCTTATATCAGGAATTATTTTGTATTGACTGACCGATTCTGCTCTCCTTATATAATTTTCCTTCTTTAGTCAAGTCTGAGCATGCTGAGGACTTCTTTTTCACTAACACAAAAATGAACAGAATTGAATAAAGACACAAAACAACATCTGGACAGTCTGCAAGCCCCTGTCCCATACACGTGACCAGAGACCACACAGGTTGGATAAGCATTTGTTGCTGTATAAGGCCTGGAACCCACTACAAAACGCTATCACTAATCGCAATCGCTAGCATTTTGTATGAGCAGTTTGTAAGCGATTTCATGAGCGTTTTAGGGAGCGATTTTAAAAAGTGTAATTAATTTGCCATCGGTTGTGTAGCGATTAGCGTTTTAAAGTCTGATTGGTCCTTTCATTTCTTTTTAATTTTGTTACAGTGTACATTAACTTTAAAACGCTAGCAAAATCGCTCCGTGCAAGTGTTGATGAGTGATTACGCCAGTGATTATATACTTTACATTGAAGCGCAAATGCAAACAAGATGCTGCATGTCCTGCGTTTGCGATTTTGCTAATCGCAATCGCTTCTGTGGAATTTGCACCATCCATTTACATTGATAAAGCGTTTAGGGAAATCGCTAGCGATTTCTCACACTTCCAAAACACTCAAAAATCGCTCTAGTGGGTTCCAGCCCTTAGAGTTAGTTGGGCAGCAAGGAGGCAGCGGACTTCATTTATATATCTGTATACACTACGTTTTGTTTCATGTACTTTATAGAACACAGGTTTAGTTGCTAAGTATTTGCACATATAGTGCAGCCTTCCTATTATGTTTCATTTTTATGCACATTTCTCATTTAAGTAGAGGTTTTTTTTGGTTTGTTTGTTTGTTTTTATACTGTTTTTTTATGAGCCCTTATTGCTGGAATAACTTTCCCCCAATAATTTACCAAATAAATTGTATCACCTGTTGAAGGTCTCAGCTGTGGTCTGACCCTTTGAAAGTCAAGCGTCTCTGAAGGTCTCGCTGCATGCCTTTGATTACACTTGCCATTAATCTTTCTTACTAATGTGCCTGTGTATTTTACAATGTAACCTTTGGATTAGGGCCAGGGAATGTCAGTCGCCTCATTAATAAGAATAGATTACTTTGTTTTATGCATTTACACTTTACTTTAACACAATTTTTTAAAGCTCTCTATTCACTGATTATTCTGTACTTATCCGTTAGCCGGGCGCATCCGGCAAGTGGCGACAAAACTCCACCAGAGTTACATCTTTCCCTACTATCCATGGCGGCCTGGAGGGGGAATAGTAATTAGCGCCACCTGCCAGATGCGCCCGGCTAACAGATAAGTACCGATTATTCTATAATAAATGTTTGCATGACATCATTTTATTCGGTTCTTTTCCGTTAGCCGGGCGCAACCGCTAGGTGGCGTTAATTACTATTCCCCCTCCAGGCCGCCATGGAGCAAAACGATAGGTAGAAACAAAGTATCCGGGCACCAGTCACAGCAGAGGTAATGCTTAACAACCTTTAATCCATCCCCTTCAAAATGACATACAGTGAAAGGTGCAGGCCTGACAGCCGTTTCGCAGGGTAACCTGCTGTTTCAGAGGCAACATCGTTGGATAGTAGGGAAAGATGTAACTCCAGTGATCGCTGGCAGCAGAGTTACATCTTTCCCTACTATCCATGGCGGCCTGGAGGGGGAATAGTAATTAGCGCCACCTAGCGGTTGCGCCCGGCTAACGGAAAAGTACCTTTTATTCAATTATTGTGTTTAATGGCAAAAGGTGTTTAAAGAGTCTCCTTTTGGACCTAATATTCCTATTATTCATATGATTTATGTATATATGAATAGCAGCCAGCTGTAAAGCTGAAGAACCTTGATAGCGTTATAACAGTGTAGTTCACACCCAGATCCAGAACAGATTCCACCCCCAGAAAAGAAATGCCTGGTACACACCATGCAATTTCCTGTCTATCTGACTGATTATTTCCGACAGGTCCAATCCGATCATTTTTCTGATTGATTTTGCATAGAAGTGTATAGAAGTGATAGGAAAATCGATCAGAAATGTGATTGGAAATCAGATTGGATATGTCGGAAACAATCGATTTGACCCACCTATCTGACAGTATATTGCATAGTGTGTACCAGGCATAAAGGAGGCAATCATTGGAGTTTGTGTACTGTAAAAGTTAAATTGCACTTTCATTGCAAATTGATACAAACACATCAGTGCTCCACATGTCATTTTTCATTAAAATATTTTTAATTAAATATTTAAATAGTAAATTACATTCTCTAAGTGACAACAGAGTCGTATGCTATTGGTTAGCATAGTAAAATACATTTTGCCATTTTAATTTGCAGTCGGCTATACAGTTCTAAAAATAGGCTGTAGCTAAAACTGCTCCTCTTTGTAAGTCTGTTAACCGCACAGCAAAATTTGAAGGGACATTAGCTCAAAATAACATGAAAGGGAACCAGAGACAAGATGAGAGTGATATGAAGGCTGCCATATTTATTTCCTTTTAAACAATACCAGTTACCTGGCATCCTGCTGATCTTTTTTAGCTATAGTAGTGTCTGAATCACACAGCTGAAACAAGCATGCAGCTAATCCAGTCAGACTTGAGTCAGAGCACCTGATCTGCATGTTTGCTCAGACTCTAAGGCTAAAAGTATTAGAATCACGGGATCAGCAGGACAGCCGGGCAACATGCATTGTTTAAAAGGACAGAAATATGTCAGCCTCCATATCCCTCTTATCCCTTGGAGCCATCAGCTCGACATGATACCTCCAGAGATTGTTCTATTCACACCACCGCATGTGAGTGCACCCATTCAGTGGTTCTGACGCTAGTGGTGAACGTACACTCACCATACACAAACAATAAGCCTATTTACAATGGATCTCATCCTACTCAATAAAGTGCCTGGTTTCTCCATCCAGGCATGTGTGTACCACTGCTGCACTGTGCTGGTGCTGCCCCCCCCCCCCCCCCCCGGTGCCCAGTGCAAGCTATACAATACCTCTCCACATCCTCCACTTGCTCCGGGCTCCCTCCGCTCGCCATACACGTGCGCCATATTGTTCCCTAATAACAAGGACGCGTGTGTTACGTCTGACGTTACTCATGCGCCCTTACTAGGCAACCATGTGGGGCACGCGTGTATGGACAAAGCAGGAAGCCTGGAGAAAGCAGAGGCTGTGGACAGATAATGTATAGCTTGCACTGGGCACTGGGGGGACATTAACATTAGGGGGGACATCATTGGGTCGGCCACGGTGGTCGGATGCGACGTCACAAGGCTGATTCCTGATTAATGGCAGCATGAAATTGATCGGGAATTGGCCTGCGGTGTATGGGCAGCCAACAGATCGCTCTCTAATCAGATTTGTTAAGAGAGAGATTTGTCTCCTGGTCGAATCTGTCCATCATCGCTAGATGTATAGAACATTAGTATTAAAGTACAGAGTCTCATATTGTTTCCAGTACAGGAAGAGTTAAAGTGGTCTGAAACATCATTTCCTCTTTGCTCTAAAAAGATTTCTTACAGCTTTAAAGCTACTATCACAATTTTTTTAAGCAGAACAGCATTCAAACAGTTAAACACAGCACTTTGTCCTGCCATGTAAAGCCCCTTCAGCTTAGGATCCAATCCGAAGTGGAAATAACAGTATCTTTTGTTTACATTCCTCAGTTGTTACGTTGTAACAACTGAAAACGAGCTATCTGTGAAGCTCTCTCTGCTTCAAGCATACGTACAGTTCAGAACAGCTCACTAGATTTTAATATATAATAAAAAGCAGCTTGAATAAAATGCAATGGCAGCTTTCAAAAGGAGATAAACTGTACTTTGGGAACTCGTAATTTGTAAACAGACAAATATTACTTGAATAAAAAGAACGAAACACATTTTTATTGAATGTTTTTTCAGAGTTTCAGACCACTTTAAGAAACGTCAGTTGTTATTTGGGCAAAACAGCTTCTCTGAGCTCTCCAACCCAACTTGGGTTAGAGACAGTCCTATTTTATGAAGCATTCATACATCAAAGAAACAGTGAGACAGAGCTTCAGATAAGGTTTTACTGCAGGGGAGTTCAAAAAGTAATTAGCTCTGCTCTGTTTCATAGTTTAAAATACATTGGCCCATATGCAATTCAGTTTTTCTCCTGAGTTTTCTCGTGGGTAATATTTTCAAAGTTGTCTATAAAATGCCTTTTAAACCAACAACAGGCAAGAAAATACTCAAAATAATTTTGTTAGTACTTTTACTCCAAATTTTTGGCACTTTTTCAATGGTAAAATGGTTGCGAAAAACTGAATTGCATATGGGCCAGTGTGTGGTTTGTAATTGCAAATGTGACAGAATGATGCAATGTTATAACAAAAAAAAAAAAGCTATATAACTGAAATTAAAAATATGAGACTCTTTTATTTGCTACTAATGTCCTATTAATTATTTGTACTACACATACAATTTATTATATCATAAGGTTGTTGGTTTTTTTTCGCTTCAGTGTCACTAAACATTGTGCTCGGCAATATGGACACAAGAAAGCTGTTGAATTAAAAGATTTGTAACTTTCTTATGTTGCATAGAAAAGCAGAACCCATCTGCACCCAGGTCTAACTTCAATGAGTCATAAACACCAACTTAAAAAAGTTAGTATTGGTCATACAATTTAAGGTGATCTGAGTGTCTGGGCAGCTGAGGGAAAAAGATGTTATTGTACAACAGCAATTATACAACAGTGTAACACGATTCAAAACAAGGAAAGATGGCAATGCACCCCAAATTCAAGGGGATAACCCATAAGGCTAAAAAGTCCTTGATGTGAGGATGCTAGGATGCAGGGTAATATACAGGATCTTCTCAAAAAATTAGCATATTGTGATAAAGTTCATTATTTTCTGTAATGTACTGATAAACTTTAGACTGGTTGAACTCGATGGACGTATGTCTTTTTTCAACCAAAATAACTATGTAACTATGTATATTTTAGATTCATTACACACAACTGAAGTAGTTCAAAGCCTTTTATTGTTTTAATATTGATGATTTTGGCATACAGCTCATAAACACCCAGCCTGGTTCATTACTCAAAACCGCAATCATGGGTAAGACTGCCGTCCAGAAGGCCATCATTGACACCCTCAAGCAAGAGGTAAGACACAGAAAGAAATTTCTGAACGAATAGGCTGTTCCCAGAGTGCTGTATCAAGGCACCTCAGTGGGTAGTCTGTGGGAAGGAAAAAGTGTGGCAGAAAACGCTGCACAACGAGAAGAGGTGACCGGACCCTGAGGAAGATTGTAGAGATGGACCGATTCCAGACCTTGGGGGACCTGCGGAAGCAGTGGACTGAGTCTGGAGTAGAAACATCCAGAGCCACCGTGTACAGGCATGTACAGGAAATGGGCTACAGGTGCCGCATTCCCCAGGTAAAGCCACTTTTCAACCAGAAACAGCGGCAGAAGCGCCTGACCTGTACTTGACACTGGACTTCAGGCATTTTGGCAGTTCCCTCTCCCCAGTCTTCCTCCAGACTCTGGCACCTTGATTTCCGAATGACGTGCAAATGTTGCTTTCATCCGAAAAAAGTACTTTGGACCACTGAGCAACAGTCCAGTGCTGCTTCTCTGTAGCCCAGGTCAGGGGCTTCTGCCGCTGTTTCTGGTTCAAAAGTGGCTTGACCTGAGGAATGTGGCACCTGTAGCCCATTTCCTGCACACACCTGTACATGGTGGCTCAGGATGTTTCTACTCCAGACTCAGTCCACTGCTTCCGCAGGTCCCCCAAGGTTTGGAATCGGTCCTTCTCCACAATCTTCCTCAGGGTCCGGTCACCTCTTCTCGTTGTGCAGCGTTTTCTGCCACACTTTTTCAGAAATGTCTTTCTGTGTCTTACCCTCTTGCTTGAGGGTGTCAATGATGGCCTTCTGGACAGCAGTCAGGTCGGCAGTCTTACCCATGATTGCGGTATTGAGTAATAAACCAGGCTGGGAGTTTTAAAAGCCTCAGGAATCTTTTGCAGGTGTTTAGAATTAATTAGTTGATTCAGATGATTAGGTTAATAGCTTGTTTAGAGAACCTTTTCGTGATATGCTAATTTTTTTAGATAGGAATTTTGGGTTTTCATGAGCTGTATGCCAAAATCATCAATATTATAACAATAAAAGGCTTTGAACTACTTCAGTTGTGCGTAATGAATCTAAAATATATGAAAGTCTAATGTTTATCAGTACATTACAGAAAATAATGAACTTTATCACAATATGCTAATTTTTTGAGAAGATCCTGTAATAGTAGCAATAAGTTTGCACAGAGTTCCTGGCCAAAAGCAGGCAACTGATGATACTTTAAAGTTCCTGTCCACAAGCAGGCAACCGATTGTGCATGGAATTCCTGTCCACAAGCAGGCAGTTGATGGTTTTGGAGGATCAAGGATTGCCTATAGGCCGTGATAAGACACAGATTTATGACAAGTTAGCGTAATGGCAGCAGAAGGCCAGCTCAAAGTTCCTGTCCAGAAGCAAGCAACTGTATGACAAAAAGATCTCAAGGTATAATAGTGAGGCACTGTGTCCTAGAGAGACAGCATCATAGCAATAAAAGAAGCAATCCAAAGTTCCTGTCCAGAAGCAGGCAACTGGTGTAGATGGTGTAGTTGGTTAAATGTTTCAACAGTATCCACCATTAATGTACAGCAGCGCATATCATGTTCCATGCATCAGAGTAGGCCTCAACACATATGCTGAAAGGAGTTTGGGTGCAATTGCAGCAGTGGCGGCGCCAGGGGGGTGCTTGGGGGTGCTCAAGCACCCCCTAAATTTGTCCAAGCACCCCCAAAGCACCCCCTGGCGTGAACTGACTTCAGGCGTCTAAGAGACGCCGAGTCAGTTCCCAGCGGCAGCCCGGAGCAGCAGGCAGGGCTACGGTAAGATGGCCGCCCGAAGCCCTGCTCTGCAGACTTGGAGTCTGCAGTGCAGGGCTTCGGGCGGCCAATTTCCCATAGCCCTGCTCGCCGGGTAATGCAGGCTGCTGCAGGAAGTAAGAGGATCGTGGGAGCTGAGCTGCGCGCCACAAGGAGGTGGGGAGAGGAGGAGGTCGGAACAGGAGGTCTTCTGACTAAGTGAGTAAATGTTTTTTTCTTTTCTTTTTCAGGTGGTGCTGCTGATTGTTGCATTGTGCATATTGGGGTCAGATCTGCTGAGCATTGTGCATATTGGGGTCAGATCTGCTGAGCATTGTGCATATTGGGGTCAGAACTGCTGAGCATTGTGCATATTGGGGTCAGATCTGCTGTGCATTGTGCATATTGTGGTCAGATCTGCTGAGGATTGTACATATTGGGGTCATATCTGATAAGGATTGTGCATATTGGGGTCATATCTGATAACGATTGTGCATATTGGGGTCATATCTGATAACGATTGTGCATATTGGGGTCATATCTGATAACGGTTGTGCATATTGGGGTCATATCTGATAACGATTGTGCATATTGGGGTCATATCTGATAAGGATTGTGCATATTGGGGTCATATCTGATAACGGTTGTGCATATTGGGGTCATATCTGATAAGGATTGTGCATATTCGGGTCATATCTGATAACGGTTGTGCATATTGGGGTCATATCTGATAACGATTGTGCATATTGGGGTCATATCTGGTAACGGTTGTGCATATTGGGGTCATATCTGATAACGGTTGTGCATATTGGGGTCATATCTGATAACGGTTGTGCATATTGGGGTCATATCTGATAACGATTGTGCATATTGGGGTCATATCTGATAACGATTGTGCATATTGGGGTCATATCTGATAACAATTGTGCATATTGGGGTCATATCTGATAACGATTTTGCATATTGGGGTCATATCTGATAACGGTTGTGCATATTGGGGTCATTGAACGTGTTTTTTGTTCAAATCTGCTCACATTACGTGTATTTTCTTGAGAAAACCTGCACAATTATGTGAATTTTCTGGGGAAAGGGTCACCAAAACTTGGGCCCTCTGTCTTTGCGTTGCACTTTTAAAGGGAACCCGAGGTGAGAATAATATTGAGGCTGCCATATTTATCTCCTTTTAAGTAATACCAGCTGCCTGGCTGCCGTGTTGGTCCTCTGCCTCTAATTCTTTCAACCATAGACCCTGAACAAGCATGCAGCAGGTCAGGGGTTTCTGACAATATTGTCAGAACTGACAAGATTGGCTGCATGCTTGTTTCTGGTGTAATTTAGTTCACTGCTGCAGCCAATAGATCAGCAGGGCTGCCAGGCAACTAGAATTGTTTAAAAGGAAATAAATATGGCACCACCATATCACTCTCACCCTGGGTTCACTTTAAATTACAGTTAGCCCCACCCTCATCCGGTCATGACCACACCCATTTTCTCACCGCAGGTCGTCAGCTCCCCCGGAAATTGGTCCAGCACCTGCATAGCACCCCCTAAAAAAATTCCTGCAACTGAATTGCAGGCTTACAGCAATTGCACCCAAACTCCTTTCAGCATATGTGTTGAGGCCTACTCTGTTGCCTCACATTGGGACTTTACAAATTACTCATATTGAGCCACATTGATCCTATGGATGCTTTATCTTCTTTAAATGATGCATGGAACATGATATGTGCTGCTGTACATTAATGGTGGATACTGTTGAAACATTTAACCAACTACACCATCTACACCAGTTGCCTGCTTCTGGACAGGAACTTTGGATTGCTTCTTTTATTGCTATGATGCTGTCTCTCTAGGACACGGTGCCTCACTATTATACCTTGAGATCTTTTTGACATACAGTTGCTTGCTTCTGGACAGGAACTTTGAGCTGGCCTTCTGCTGCCATTACGCTAACTTGTCATAAATCTGTGTCTTATCACGGCCTATAGGCAATCCTTGATCCTCCAAAACCATCAACTGCCTGCTTGTGGACAGGAATTCCATGCACAATCGGTTGCCTGCTTGTGGACAGGAACTTTAAAGTATCATCAGTTGCCTGCTTTTGGCCAGGAACTCTGTGCAAACTTATTGCTGCTATTATATTACCCTGCATCCCAGCATCCTCACATCAAGGACTCTTTAGCCTTATGGGTTATCCCCTTGAATTTGGGGTGCATTGCCATCTTTCCTTGTTTTGAATCGTGTTACACTGTTGTATAATTGTTGTTGTACAATAATATCTTTTTCCCTCAGCTGCCCAGACACTCAGATCACCTTAAATTTTATGACCAATACTAACTTTTTTAAGTATATTAATAAATGGTATTTTTTATTCATATATATCCTTTGGTGTTTATGACTCATTGAAGTTAGACCTGGGTGCAGATGGGTTCTGCTTCCTTTTCTTTGCTTCTTTCAAAACCGTCACTCTGAGTCATATTTATAGATGTTAATTATATACATGTAGGAGTGGATTGGTGTTGGATGAATCGCATATATATATTTGTATTTCTTATGCTGCATTACAAACCAAATAATATGGCCCCTCTGCACCACTGTATGTTATGCCATGTTTTTTTATTTGGCTTTTGTAGTCCAAAATAACCAAACACAGAACCTTCTCAGAATTAACTTGAATGGTGTTCAGAAGTGATGCCAACCCAATACTGAGCATTTTGACCTATCCAGTAGAACGGTCTATACACTAATTAAAGGCATGTTCAACCGTCACCAGTATCTACAACTTCATGTTATGTACACTTACCATAAGTCTGATTTCATCCTAGCCACAGAGTGAGTATTGTTTATAACTACTTATGACTGGATGTGGTGTAGACACAGATGATGTAGTCAGATGGACAGACTCACCGGCGTACCTACCGGGGATGCGACCCTCTCAGTCGCAGGGGGGCCCGGGGCTGCTCTGGGGCCCGCTCACTGTGCATGGGGGGAGCGCTGCTCTGGACCCCCCAGCAAGGTGCTCAACTGGCCGCAGCGTCTAATAGACGCTGCGCCAGTTCATTCCCCGCTGCCCTGCTCCAGCAGCCTGCATAGTCTCCGGCAGGCAGAGCAGGGCTATGGCAAGATGGCCGCCGAAGAAGCCCTACACTGGAGACTATTTGTGTCTCTAGTACAGGGCTTCGGCAGCTATCTTGCCGTAGCCCTGCACTCTGCCTGTCAGCGCGGGAGATGTGCTGCAGGAGGACTCGGGAAGCTGCGAGCCAGATGCCAGGAGAGGAGAAGACTTCTGTCAGGTAAGTGAATTGGTCTTTGTTCACAGGTGCATTTTTTTTTCTTGTGTCTGCTGCCTACATTGTGATTTTCTGGTGTCTGCTGCCCACATTACGATTTTCAGGTGTCTGCTGCCCACATTACGATTTTCTGGTCACTGCTGCCCACATTGCGATTTTCTGGTGTCTGCTGCCCACATTACGATTTTCTGGTCACTGCTGCCCACATTGCGATTTTCTGGTCACTGCTGCCCACATTGCGATTTTCAGGTGTCTGCTGCCCACATTACGATTTTCTGGTCACTGCTGCCCACATTGCGATTTTCTGGTGTCTACTGCCCACATTACGATTTTCAGGTGTCTGCGTCCCACATTACGATTTTCTGGTCACTGCTGCCTACATTGCGATTTTCTGGTCACTGCTGCCCACATTACGATTTTCAGGTGTCTGCTGCCCACATTACGATTTTCTGGTCACTGCTGCCCACATTGCGATTTTCTGGTCACTGCTGCCCACATTGCGATTTTCTGGTCACTGCTGCCCACATTGCGATTTTCTGGTGTCTGCTGCCCACATTGCGATTTTCTGGTCACTGCTGCCCACATTGCGATTTTCAGGTGTCTGCTGCCCACATTACGATTTTCAGGTGTCTGCTGCCCACATTGCGATTTTCTGGTGTCTGCTGCCCACATTACGATTTTCTGGTGTATGCTGCCCACATTACGATTTTCTGGTCACTGCTGCCCACATTGCGATTTTCTGGTCACTGCTGCCCACATTGCGATTTTCAGGTGTCTGCTGCCCACATTACGATTTTCTGGTCACTGCTGCCCACATTGCGATTTTCTGGTGTCTACTGCCCACATTACGATTTTCAGGTGTCTGCGTCCCACATTACGATTTTCTGGTCACTGCTGCCTACATTGCGATTTTCTGGTCACTGCTGCCCACATTACGATTTTCAGGTGTCTGCTGCCCACATTACGATTTTCTGGTCACTGCTGCCCACATTGCGATTTTCTGGTCACTGCTGCCCACATTGCGATTTTCTGGTCACTGCTGCCCACATTGCGATTTTCTGGTGTCTGCTGCCCACATTGCGATTTTCTGGTCACTGCTGCCCACATTGCGATTTTCAGGTGTCTGCTGCCCACATTACGATTTTCAGGTGTCTGCTGCCCACATTGCGATTTTCTGGTGTCTGCTGCCCACATTACGATTTTCTGGTGTATGCTGCCCACATTACGATTTTCTGGTGTATGCTGCCCACATTACGATTTTCTGGTGACTGCTGCCCACATTGCGATTTTCTGGTGACTGCTGCCCACATTGCGATTTTCTGGTGACTGCTGCCCACATAAGGATTTTCTGGTGACTGCTGCCCACATTACGATATTCTGGTGACTGACTGCTGCCCACATTAGGATTTTCTGGTGACTGCTGCCCACATTACGATATTCTGGTGACTGCTGCCCACATTAGGATTTTCTGGTGACTGCTGCCCACATTGCGATTTTCTGGTGACTGCTGCCCACATTGCGATTTTCTGGTGAACTCTGCCCACATTATGATTTTCTGGCCCACATTACGATTTTCTGGTGAACACTGCCCACGTTACGATTTTCTGGTGAATGCTGTCCACGTTACGATTTTCTGGTGAACGCTGCCCACATTACGATTTTCTGGCCCACATTACGATTTTCTGGTGAACACTGCCCACATTACGATTTTCTGGTGAACTCTGCCCACATTACGATTTTCTGTCCCACATTACGATATTTTGGTGAACGCTGCCCACATTGCGATTTTCTGGTCACTGCTGCCCACATTGCGATTTTCTGGTCACTGCTGCCCACATTGCGATTTTCTGGTGTCTGCTGCCCACATTACGATTTTCTGGTGTCTGCTGCCCACATTGCGATTTTCTGGTGTCTGCTGCCCACATTGCAATTTTCAGGTGTCTGCTGCCCACATTACTATTTTCAGGTGTCTGCTGCCCACATTACGATTTTCAGGTGTCTGCTGCCCACATTACGATTTTCAGGTGTCTGCTGCCCACATTGCGATTTTCAGGTGTCTGCTGCCCACATTACGATTTTCAGGTGTCTGCTGCCCACATTGCGATTTTTTAGGTGTCTGCTGCCCACATTACGATTTTCTGGTGTATGCTGCCCACATTACGATTTTCTGGTGTATGCTGCCCACATTACGATTTTCTGGTCACTGCTGCCCACATTGCGATTTTCTGGTGACTGCTGCCCACATTGCGATTTTCAGGTGTCTGCTGCCCACATTACGATTTTCAGGTGTCTGCTGCCCACATTACGATTTTCAGGTGTCTGCTGCCCACATTACGATTTTCAGGTGTCTGCTGCCCACATTGCGATTTTTCAGGTGTCTGCTGCCCACATTACGATTTTCAGGTGTCTGCTGCCCACATTGCGATTTTCTGGTGTCTGCTGCCCACATTACGATTTTCTGGTGTATGCTGCCCACATTACGATTTTCTGGTGACTGCTGCCCACATTGCGATTTTCTGGTGACTGCTGCCCACATTGCGATTTTCTGGTGACTGCTGCCCACATTGCGATTTTCTGGTGACTGCTGCCCACATAAGGATTTTCTGGTGACTGCTGCCCACATTACGATATTCTGGTGACTGACTGCTGCCCACATTAGGATTTTCTGGTGACTACTGCCCACATTACGATATTCTGGTGACTGCTGCCCACATTAGGATTTTCTGGTCACTGCTGCCCACATTGCGATTTTCTGGTGACTGCTGCCCACATTGCGATTTTCTGGTGAACTCTGCCCACATTACGATTTTCTGGCCCACATTACGATTTTCTGGTGAACACTGCCCACGTTACGAATGTCTGGTGAATGCTGTCCACGTTACGATTTTCTGGTGAACACTGCCCACGTTACGATTGTCTGGTGAATGCTGTCCACGTTACGATTTTCTGGTGAACGCTGCCCACATTACGATTTTCTGGCCCACATTACGATTTTCTGGTGAACACTGCCCACGTTACGATTGTCTGGTGAATGTTGTCCATGTTACAATTTTCTGGTGAACGCTGCCCACATTACAATTTTCTGGTGAACTCTGCCCACATTACGATTTTCTGGCCCACATTACGATTGTCTGGTAAAATGCTGCCCACTTTACAATTAATTTACAGTGAAACGCTGCCCCATTACGATTATTTGGCACCTATGGGGGGGGCCCCATCCAAATATTCGCAGGGGGGCCCAGTGATTTCTAGTTACGCCCCTGGACAGACTCTATTAGTCAGGCGGCAAAATCCATTGCACTATCCTCTGATGAAGCAACGCTAACTTGCGATACATGTGAGGCACAGTTAGGATGGCGGTTACATTCAGAACACCTTGGGTGAGTTGCTTTCTTACTTTTTACCCCTATTGCAGTGATTGGGAATTCAGGTTAGCACGCGTTAGATGGCGGGTAGGCTTCTTATGTGGAGGTGTCTCTTTGGTCGACTATTGATTTCATACTCTTGCAATGCTTGCCTTGGTTATGCAGTTTTTAATATATGCACTTACCCATGATGTCTGGTAATTTATAATTATAATTGATATTGCTAATACTCATTTCATACTCATTTAGTGTATAGTTCATACTCATGCAATGTTTGCCTTGGTTATGCAATGATGTCTGGTAATTTATAATTTATAATAATAATACTAATTTAATACTAATTTAATGTATAATTCATACTCATGCAATGTTTGCCTTGGTTATGCAATGATGTCTGGTGGGGGGCCGCCGAGCTGGAGGGGTAGCGGGCAGGATGGGGGTATTGGGCCTAGCGGTGGGGAGGGGGGTCGGACCTCCCCTCCCTCGCCTGGGTCCCCCAATCTGTGCTCCCCTCCAGCTTTAAATAGCGAGTAAGCAGCCATCCAGCCGACAGTAAGAGGCACAGGCGGGTGATCACTCACCTCTTCCTCGTTCCAACGTGCGCTCCACTGACGTCACTTCCTGCACCGCCGGCCACGTACAATACAGTGGGCGGCGTTACAGGAAGTGACGTCAGTGGAGCACACGCTGGAATGAGGAAGAGGTGAGTGATCCCCTGCCCGTGCCTCTTACTGTCGGCTGGACGGCTGCTTACTCGCTATTTATAGCTGGAGGGGAGCGCAGATCGGGGGACCCAGGCGAGGGAGGTGGGAGTCCGACCCCCCCTCCCCACCGCTAGGCCCAATACCCCCGTCCTGCCCGCTACCCCTCCAGCTCGGCGGCCGGCCACCCGCGCACCCACGGACGGGCGGATGCCGCCCTTAGAAGTTTGCCGCCTGAGGCAAATGTTTCACCACGCCTCATGAGCGGGCCGGCCCTGGTCCCTGATCAATAAAGATTTTTGCTTATGGCATTTTATATTAACTAATATATTGATTTCATGCTATATGCAATCTTTTTCTTGTTCTTGATTGATTATTACCTCACCACAGCAGACTTTCTCAAGACACTTCTGAGAAAAGTATCTGTCCTCTTCCTAATTCTACTATTCTCATCATTTTTATCATCCATGTGTATAGCTTTAGGTAGATGTAAGGGGTAAGTGTATTTCTATGAGACACATCCCTCTGTTCAGATGCTACAGGCACTTGAGTGCTGTTCCACATCTTTTCAATGGAAATGCTAGATCTACCAAGCTATTTTTTGTTCAGAAAAAGTTCATGGACCCGAGGCTGATTTACAAAAAAACTACCAAACATTTTATGGTGTGTGGCCACCTTTAGTAGAAAAGGAGTAAGCTTTCAGCTATGAAGCCTTCCTTAGACTCGATTCCTGTATCATTCTGATACAGGATTTGAGTCTGAGGAAGGCTTCATAGATAAAAGCTTACTCCTTTTCTTCTAAGATAGCCAATATATGTGGTATCATCAGGATTCAAAACTTCTTTCTTCTATTATTATGTGCAATTGGATCTTCACCACCTCTGGTGCCAAGAGAGAAGTGGACTGATATTATGGGCAAGATTTATGGTGGAAACTGGAAATACCCTTCATAATAAGGGGACCCCCAGATACTTGCCCTCATCCAGGTAAATATATAATAGATGTTATCCCCCCCCCCCCTTATAATCCAGAAAAAGTAATATATTTATTTTATTTGAAAATAAAAACACAATAAAATATTTAATTAAAATGTTTTTTTAACACTTTTTCTTTTTTTCTTTTACCTGTACTGTTCTGCATTTTTTATCTGTATCCGTTCTTCACATCTGTATAATTCTTTCTTCTCATCTGTTATTCATTATTGTCACATTCAAATGCAATACTGATCCGAAGCCACATCACTGGCTCATTTGAACTTTCTGACCATGAGTAATCCTCAGAGCAAAAAATGAAAATAATTAAAAAAATGTGTGTGTGTGTGTGTTTTATTTGCTTTTGAATCTGTATGGTAAATAGACAGAGGTTCAAAAATGACCACTATATGCAATTTACCTGGGAGGGGACACATACCTAGGTGTCCTCTTATTATGAAGGGAAGCTTCCAGATTTCACCATAATCCCCCTTCCCCCCATAATATCACCGCCGCCTCCTTATGGGCACTGATGGCAGGGAAACCCTGTTGTCCATAACGGTGGACAAACTGGTAGAAGTGTTGTTAACCCCTGTTTGCTGAGTACCGCCCAAATGTAATTGACCATGTGGACTGGTATTGTGAAGGGCTGTAGCACCAGGATCTTGGGCTCAAATTCCCTAAGGAATTCCTGTGTGCATGGAGGACAAGAGATTAATGAGGCTGGGGGGACAGTGGGGGCATGCTTTTTTTGAAACACAGTATTATTATTAGATCTGCTCAAATCCGGATCCAGGAGACATTTGGATAGTTCTATCCGGATATCTCCCAGTTACCTGTGCAGAGTGAGCGGGCAGGGTCAATCTTACCTGTCTGACGTCTTCTTCGGTCCATCCCTCGGCGCCTCCCACGATGCGATCCAAGCGGCGGTCACATGATTACAAACACTTCCTCCTTCCGGGTTGAAGGAGGAAGTGTTTGTAATCATGTGACGCACGTGGAGCGCATCGTGGGAGGCGCCGAGGGACGGACGAAGAAGACGTCAGACAGGTAAGATTGACCCCGCCCATCTACCCCGCACAGGTTTACTGGGAGATATCCGGATAGCAACTATCTGGGTATCTCCCAGATCTGGATTTAAGCAGCTCTAATTATTATTTAATGTTAACTAAAAAAAATGTTTATAGTGCTGTCAAAGGTGATTTTACTGGCCATCATGCTGCATGGCCACAACAAGTCTATGTAATACAAATTACTGAAGTTAATGGATAAACAAATTCCAATTCCATTGAAAATATACTGAATCATATTTACTGTATGTCCTTGTTTCAGAAGCAGGAGAAAAATTAAGCAGATTTATCAAAATCAGCGCAAGGAAAAATTGAGCAAAACTGGCGCAAAATAAATAGTTGTTCAGAGCAGCCAATCAGAATCCTTTATCTGGGCATCTGCACCCGTTTTGCCATAGTTTTTCTCAAATTTTCCTTGCATGGCTTTTATATACCGTATTTTGGGCATAAAAGACGCACTTTTTCTCCACCCAAAATGGGGAGAAAATGTCCCTGCATCTTATATGCCAAATATAGGGAGTCCCTGACTTACCTGTGTCCTCCTCCTCTGCTCCCCGTGTGTCCTTCTTGTTTGTCCTTAGTATATATTTTTTGCCCTCTAAACCTGGGTGTGTCTTATAGTCCAGAGAGTCTTATATGCTGAAAAATATGGTATGTGCTCGTTTACAGCAAACCAGGGCTGTTTTTTTATTTGGTTTTAATGGCAAGGTAGCAAGTCCTATTACAGGATATTGTCAACTTGTCAACATTTAGTATTCAAAGATGCAGCCGTACCTGTTAAATGTATTTTTGCTGTGGACTCCTCATGAAATTGGATGCTGGTGCACTGCAATTGACCATACTGCAGCTCTGCTCTGGTCCTGCCCAATCCCCATTTGAAGGTGGGCAGAAACCCCCAATAGCCTTGCAATCCCAGGGGGCAACAGTGGATGAAATACACCATAACTGCTCATATACAGTCTTACTATACTGTCAGTTTCATGAATGGTACAGGTGTTTAGTAACTGATTGAAGTTCCAGGACGCAGATTCTACATCCTAATTAGTACTGCTGTAGGTTCTAGGGTGTAGAATCTATGTCCTGCATTAAAAACCCACTGTCTGCCGCCGCGTGTGAACTTGCACGCTACCACGTGTGCACGTGATTGTGCATGCTCCCACGCATGCACGTGGCCATGCATGCTTGTGTACATGCATGTGCATGGTCCTATGAATGCTTGTTGCTAGCTAATAACAACAATCATTCAATAAAGTTAAGGAAAAAAAATGTTGAAAAGTTAAAAAAATTATTAAAGTGACATGTTCCCTAAAAATAAAAAGGTTTTTTTTTAGCCCCCAGTTAATTTCTAACCCCAACTTAACCTATTAGCCCATTATTAACCCCTGCAATTTGTTTTCCTGGTTTTAACCAGGAAGGGCTAAATAATTCATTTTTTTGTGTTTTACAACTGTGAAGCATTTCATTTAAACATAAGGAAGGGTGACATTTTTTTAAAATTGGTATTTTCTGCATTGATGCCTAATTTTTCCTCATATAATCACTATAAAATAAAATAGTTTTGGGAGAAAAATATTACCCAAAGAATGCCTTGATTGTACTGAAAAAAAAACAAGATATATATTACTCAGATAGCATAAGTAATTAAAAAGTTACTGCTGTATCAAAATGACACTGCTAACATGTCAAAAATGTCAGGAACCTTAAAGAGAATCTGTACTCTAAAATTCTTACAATAAAAAGCATACCATTCTATTCATTATGTTCTCCTGAGCCCCTCTGTGCTGTTTCTGCCACTCCCTGCTGCAATCCTGGCTTGTAATTGCCAGTTTTAGGCAGTGTTTACTAGCAAAAGACATGGCTGCTAACCAGCATGTGATAGGCTGAGAGAAGCTCAGTCTGTGACTCATACGGAGCCTGCAGGGGGCGTGGAGAGGGTGTGTATAGCTTCTGCCTATCACAAGCAGAGCAGACAATTGCTGCCTGACTGCCTGAGCTGAGAAAGCCGTCAAAGGAAAGAAGATTAGATTATATAACAGAGATAATACAGCCACTGTGCAACCAGGAAAGGCTGCAGTAAGTCAGACCACATTAGAACAGGTATAGGAACTTATTGGATAGAAGAAATAAGGCTGAACATTTTGTTACAGAGTCTCTTTAAGGGGCAAAAACCGTGGAACTCGAACCAGTTAAATTTTTTTTTTACTTTGATATACACTTCTAATACAAGTCAAAAAGCCATAACATATTTGTTTCTATGATTTATTAAAGTTTTCTTTAGAAGTTAAAAAAGTGAAAGAAAAATAATACAATCTACAGGCAGTATTGTAAGCACATTTTGGTGTGACTGAATACATCAATAGATAGATACAGACTGCAAGTTGCAATATCATAAGTTGTCAGGGTCCTATTTGTGGTCTGTAGGTGGGAGGAGAGAATAAAGTACAACTATAAATCTACGACTAGCAAATATAAAAATGAGAAGTTACTATTTTTAAAATGGCACCATGAGTTAAATGTTCAACTAGGAAAAGGAAATAAATTAAAATGATAGTAAGTAGAAAAAAGCTCGATCTAAAAAAAATTAGACTGATTTATATTTATATATCTCTACTCTATTCAGAGAAGAACTTCTGTGACAATTATAATAGTAATCACAAAAGTGTAATATTTTAAATGTTGCTTAAGAAGTGTATTAGCTATTGGGTTATGGAGTCCTGGTCTATGTCCTCACTAATGTCTGCTGCAGAAGCAGTTACTGAGAGTTTCCTGTCAGAAGGCATGGAAAAATGTTTGGTTGACATGTGACTGCTGCTTGTATCTTGCAGGAAGTTCATGTTATCAGCACGATGTTCTGTATTGTTTGAATTGGCTTGTATGTTACTGTTATCTTTCAAGCTGTTAATTTTCCATGGGACACTCAGATATTTCTGGATCTCAATAGCTGGGCTTCTCCTGTTTGGATTGATGGCAAGAAGTCTGTGAAACATGATTAGTGCCTGCCGTGTAAACTGCTTCCACTGAGAAGGAATTTTGTGGTCGTCTCCTGTACACTGCCAATTGACAAACTCTGCATATTGCTTGTCCTTACTCATGGCCGTGTCCCAGGGAAAGAACCCACTGGAGATGCAAAACAGTAGGACACCAAAAGACCACACATCAAGGCTGGAGTCAAGCTCAAGCGTCTCATTATCCTCTAAGTTGCAAAGTTCAGGAGGCGAGTAAGGAAGAACCCCTTTCATGGGAGATGCTAAAAAGCCCTCAAGACGTGTTAATCCAAAGTCTGCAAGTTTTATACAGTGACATGCATCATCAAAAATTAGAACATTGTCCAGTTTGACATCTCTGTGGACAAGGGCTTTGCTGTGCATGAAGTCCAGAGCTTCTGCTAATTGCATGGCACATCGTTTTACAACTGTCTCAGGTAGCCCAACCTAAAAGAAATTAGAAACAAATAAAAATTATTACGCAACCCATACAATGCAAAACAAGCAACTTTATGGACACAAAACCAAGTGAATTATATTTCAACACAACAGGAGATATTGGCAGCGCTTCCAAATACAGGCTGCAACTGAGTTGACTAACTGCATAGATGTGCAGAGCCCAAAACATGGGCAGATTACACAACTTGCATTCAAAACAGATGCAGCAAAGGGGGATGTTAGCTTCTAAAACAGTTTACTTGCAGATTGTTAAGTACTAGACTCTTCCACGGTGATGACGTGCCTTTGCGGAAGAGATCTAACCATAAGCTAAACCTAACCACTAGCTAACAGTTAAAACATAGTATGAACCTGAGGCTGCTAGCCATATACAGTGTCATGTATTCGGCCCCCTTGAAGTTTTCCACATTTTGTCACATTACTGCCACAAACATGAATCAATTTGATTGGAATTTCACGTGAAAGACCAATACAAAGTGGTGTACACGTGAGAAGTGGAACGAAAATCATACATGATTCCAAACATTTTTTTACAAATCAATAACTGCAAAGTGGGGTGTGCATAATTATTCAGCCCCCTTTGGTCTGAGTGCAGTCAGTTGCCCATAGACATTGCCTGATGAGTGCTAATGACTAAATAGAGTGCACCTGTGCGTAATCTAATGTCAGTACAAATACAGCTGCTCTGTTGTCTAAGAGAATATTGGGAGCAACAACACCATGAAGTCCAAAGAACACACCAGACAGGTCAGGGATAAAGTTATTGAGAAATTTAAAGCAGGCTTAGGCTACAAAAAGATTTCCAAAGCCTTGAACATCCCATGGAGCACTGTTCAAGCGATCATTCAGAAATGGAAGGAGTATGGCACAACTGTAAACCTACCAAGACAAGGCCGTCCACCTAAACTCACAGGCCGAACAAGGAGAGCACTAATCAGAAATGCAGTCAAGAGGCCCATGTTGACTCTGGATGAGCTACAGAGATCTACAGCTCAGGTGGGGGAATCTGTCTATAGGACAACTATTAGTCGTGCACTGCACAAAGTTGGCTCTTATGGAAGAGTGACAAGAAGAAGCTATTGTTAACAGAAAAGCATAAGAAGTTCTGTTTGCAGTTTGCCACAAGCCATGTGGGGGACACAGCAAACATGTGTAAGAAGGTGCTCTGGTCGGATGAGACCAAAATGGAACTTTTTGGCCAAAATGCAAAATGCTATGTGTGGCAGAAAACTAACAATGCACATCACTCTGAACACACCATCCCCACTGTCAAATATAGTGGTGGCAGCATCATGCCCTGGGGCTGCTGCAAAGTTGGTAGAGACATACCCTAAAAGACTGGCAGCTGTAATTGCAGCAAAAGGTGGTTCTACAAAGTATTGGCTCGGGGGGCTGAATAATTACACACACCCCACTTTGCAGTTATTGATTTGTAAAAAATGTTAGGAATCATGTATGATTTTCGTTCCACTTCTCACATGTACACCACTTTGTATTGGTCTTTCACATGGAATTCCAATTAAATTGATTCATGTTTGTGGCAGTAATGTGACAAAATGTGGAAAACTTCAAGGGGGCCGAATACTTTTGCAAGCCACTGTATGGTCTACACATTTTCTAAAGAACAGGGAAAAGATTGGCAGTGCTCTTAAACAGGTTGTTTTTCAGATGCAGCCTAATTAGGTGTGCTGTCAATATTTTCCCTGTTCCCTATATTCAGCACAAACCTAATATTGTGGAAATTGAACTCAGGCTATATGTTTTTCTACAGTTTTGGAAAAAGTAGGCAAAGGTTATTAATAATAATAATGTACTGTATCTCTGATTTGTATTACAGGATGTGTTCCTGCGGTAGAGACTTGAGACATGATTACTTTCACATTTCCGATAGTGTTACTGGTTAGCAATAATCTAATACCACAATGTTCAATACAAATAACAGTCCCATGAAAAACTACCACATGTCTATGCCTAAAGAAAAATGCTAGGAATAGCTAGGGCCCACAGTTTGGGGATCCCAGTGCTGCATAGATGCATTGCTAGGCAACAACATCTATATGGGTCCCCAAGCTGTCGCCCTAGTGATCACATTCGATCGCTAGGGGTGGCAGCCATTACAGGTGTCCAAGAATCCTGAAGCCAAGTGTAGATGACACAAAGGGTTCATTAGTTAGTTCACTACAGGAAAAAAAAAACGTTTCCTTTTTTTTAACGGAACGCTGTAATTTTAACTTTAAAAAAAGTTAAACTTTTTTTATTTTTACTTTTCATGAATGATTGGCAGCAATCATTCACTATAGTATGGGTGCGCGAGCATGCACACATTCACTATTGGCAGCAATCATTCACTATAGTATGGGTACGTGAGCATGCACACATTCACTATTGGCAGCAATCATTCACTATTGTATGGGTGCACAAGCATGCACACATTCACTATTGGCAGCAATCATTCACTATTGTATGGGTGCGCGAGCATGCACACATTCACTATTGGCAGCAATCATTCACTATAGTATGGGTACGCGAGCATGCACACATTCACTATTGGCAGCAATCATTCACTATTGTATGGGTGCACAAGCATGCACACATTCACTATTGGCAGCAATCATTCACTATTGTATGGGTGCGCGAGCATGCACACATTCACTATTGGCAGCAATCATTCACTATAGTATGGGTACGCGAGCATGCACACGTTCACTATTGGCAGCAATCATTCACTACTGTATGGGTGCCCAAGCATGCACACATTCACTATTGGCAGCAATCATTCACTATTGTATGAGTGCGCGAGCATGCACACATTCACTATTGGCAGCAATCATTCACTATAGTATGGGTACGCGAGCATGCACACGTTCACTATTGGCAGCAATCATTCACTATTGTATGAGTGCGCGAGCATGCACACATTCACTATTGGCAGCAATCATTCACTATTGTATGAGTGCGCGAGCATGCACACATTAATGAGCGTCGGGGGCGGCTGCTTTTAGTACAGGTTGTGAGTCTCACGTCCAGGGATATTTAGTGTAGCCAATTAGGATCTGAGACTCACTTCAGTAAATCTAAAGTGGTTAAAATAACGATTTGTAAAGTAAGCCAGCTTAACCTTTATTTTTAATACAGTAGTTTTTTTTCTTGAATTACTTTTCTACAATTAAAAAATATTAAACAGTTCATTTCC
Source organism: Hyperolius riggenbachi (assembly GCF_040937935.1). NCBI lineage: Eukaryota > Metazoa > Chordata > Amphibia > Anura > Hyperoliidae > Hyperolius > Hyperolius riggenbachi. The sequence continues at coordinate 289,389,141 of NC_090651.1, forward strand.
CTCACCGTATAAACCAGTTATGCACAAGGTATTCGCAAGGAAGAGTAACCAAGGTTGGGGGGTTGGAAAATCCTATTATGGTTCTGTCAAGAGGATACAAGTCTCCCCACCTTCTGCCAGGAACACAAGTCCTTGCCCCTTAATGCCATTCACTTTTTTCCAGAGATTTCTCCTAGTAGATACAAAGATACAATGCAATCCCACAGCAGATTGATTGTTTCTGTAAAATGGATCGATTCCACTGATCTGATTGAATTGGTCAGTGGGAATTCAACCATTAATGGGCACGACAGATTATTTCTGATTGAACTATAAGAGACGAGATTGTATCGTTAATGATGACTTTCGCTTTCCTTTCACTGTGGAAGAACTAACAGTAATATTACAAACAATTTCATACACACTGTAGTAACCCACATGACTATGCCCAGGAATTAAGATCTACTAATAAAACTAAAGCAAAGCACAGCTGTTAATGACAAATCAACTAAAGATAGGAGATTAGGCTCTGCAATAGAGCTCTGATTCCATGAGCATGGGCAAAGCCTAACGCAGCCCAAGCAAAGAATCATTCTCAGGGCCCTTTTCCACTAGAGCGATTGTGATTGCTGAATCGCAAAATCGCAAATCGCTAGTGATTTTTAAATCGCTAGAGTTGTTACTTTATCATAGAAATCACGAGAAGTATTTTCCACTACAGTGATTCGATTTGGAAATCGCTAATCGCAAATAGCAATCGCTTGCTGGAGCGATTTTTACAATGATAATGCAATGAAAATCACAAATCGCAATCGCATAACAGAATTAATGAAAAATCGCAATCGCTGGCGTTTGTGATTTGTGATTGCGATTGCTAGTGGAAAAGGGCCCTCAAAGTCTGTCTGGGATAAATGTTACGGCATAATGTGATTATTCCTATGAGAATGAATATAACTAATTCAATTTGCATTTGGCTATCACTTGTGTTTATGCTAACCAAGTATTAAACATTTACTGACATCTAATCCATCCTGTTACCCATGCTTTGCAATGCTTTGGAGTCCACTTAAAGTGAACATGAACCAAGTAAAATTATTTAAAATAAACACACGATGTACCTGCAAATGAATATTACATAATTACCTTGCTGTCAGTTCCTCTCAAAAGCTCACCATTTTCCTTCCATTTCTGACTTTTTATCAGAACTGAAATATATCAGTTGCTGTGATTTATATATCAGTTGCTGTCAGTTATAGCTGAAAGGACAACTGATGAGCAAGGTAGTGTCCATGTTTACCTATGGCTCAAGTAGGCAATATTACAGCTTAACAGTGTGCTTACCAGGAAGCTGTTATGAGGTCATCGCAATTTTCAAAAGGGAGGGCAGAGAATTCCATCAATCACAGTGGGCAAACAGAATGTGGAGAGGAGACCCTATAGACGCCCAACTTAATTGAGGCTATTAGGGGAAATGTGTGCACCAGAGAGCATGAAGCATCTGCTATTTGTAGCCACAGTTTGTATAACAGGCAGCCTTGTTGTCCGCTTTTTTTTGGGGGGGGGGGCACTTCTGCCCCCTTTGCATTCCATGTGCAGTCACCTCCTCTATGTGTAACATCCATGTGCTGCAAACCCCCTTCCCATATCATATACAGCACCCCTCCCAATACTGTTGTCCATTCTACCTTCCTCCCTTACTCACTCCTACTCGTGCTCTAGCAACTACTGTAGCTGGACATGTGTGGTTTGTGAACTCATGCATATCTAGTGCAAATGCACGAGTTCACGTTTACTGGCCATGCACAGTTTGGAACTCTAGCATGCACCAGCCATGGGCTTGTCCCATGGAGCTCATTCAATTGCCTGGTGGTTGAATAATTAAACTTGTTGAATACAAGACAGACAATGGAGGTCACAAACGGTGGTAGGTGCTTCTTCAAAGTCATATGAGAACCTTCATTTTGCATGATAGTTTCGTTTAAGCTACTCTTTCAAATCTCAGATTTTTGGATAGTTTGGACTAACTTAGATGTGTTGGTTTAGTAACAGGTACAGTAGTGGCTGGATAGTGTAATGGTTAAAGAGAGTCTGAAGCGAGAATAAATCTCGCTTCAGACCTCATAGATAGCAGGGGCATGTGTGCCCCTGCTAAAACGCCTCTATCCCGCGGCTTAACGGGGGTCCCTGACCCCCAAATCCCCTCCGTGCAGCGGGGGAGCGCTTCCGCATTGGGGCAGGGCTAACCGCCGCAGCCCTGCCTCATGCGCGTCTATCAGACGTGTATCTCCGCCTCTCCCCCACCCCTCTCAGTCTTCCTTCACTGAGAGGGGCGGAGGAGAGGCGGCGATGCGCGTCTGATAGACGCGCTGAGAGGCAGGGCTGCTGCCGTTAGCCCTGCCTCCAGGAAGAGCAAAATTTACGACCAAGTTGGTCGTTGATTTTGCAGGGGGAGGGGATTGGGGGTGAAGAGACCCCCGTTTAGCCGCGCGATAGCGGCATTTTAGCAGGGGCACACATGCCCCTGCTAACTATGAGCTCTGAAGCGAGATTTATTCTCGCTTCAGAGTCTCTTTAAGGGCTCTGCCTCTGACACAGGAGACCAGGGTTCGAAACTCGGCTCTGCCTGTTCAGTAAGCCAGCACCTATTGAGTAGGAGACCATGGGCAAGTTGCCCTAACACTGCGTCCTAGTGGCTGCAGCTCTGGCGCTTTGAGTCTGCCAGGAGAAAAGCGCGATATAAATGCTCTGTGTTTGTTTATTTGGGGGCTATCCCAGAAAACAAGAAGGCTTTTTCAGTATATATGGTGTGCCTGGAATTCCACTTTAAAACATGTTAGCTTCAGGTCTATAATCCAGATCCTGTCTTCATTAGTAAGCAATCTTTGAAAAGTCTATTATTCCATATACTATTCTGTATGCATATACCACTAGGATGTACGTCAGTCTAAGGATTCCATACTTAGACCTTGAAGGCTTGAAGGAAAACCTTTGTTGAGAAAGTGTTTTCAGTTTAGCTCTCAGTTCTGCTCTATAAGGTTGATTCACTATAACAAATAGCATGCCTTATCAGAGTTAACACACCTTATCAGAGTAGCATAGCAAGCTCTACGAACGTATGCCTGCTAATTGGCAACGACGAGAGCTCCACTCATCCTGCCCTGTCCAATCACTTTAAAGGACATTATCCCTGCACTTGGAGTGGCCCAATAGGCTGCCTGTCAAGTTTCCTGTCAAGTGACAGGCAGCCTATTGGGCCAATCAAAATGCGGGGATAATGACCTTTAAAGTGATTGGACCCGCAGGGGCTCAGGGCAGAATGAGTGGAACTCTCGTCATTGCCAATTAACAGTCATAAGTTTGTAGCGCTCACTGTGCTACTCTAATAAGGCGTGTTAACTCTGATAAGGTGTGTTGACTCTGGTAAGGCATGCTATTTGTCTTAGTGAATAAAGCCCTATGGATTTCAAGGGTTAATGACAGTCATTCTTTCAGCTTGATTACTTTTGTTTAATGTGCAGATAAAATATAAGCATCACACAGTGCTAAAGAAACCTGAGGGATAGGAATGTCAAAGTTTGATGCCAAATGGATTATTCCAGGTGCTGAAAATAAATAACAAAGCCTCTTGCCCTGTGCAATTAAATACTCCAGCAGAAAGGCGAACATTTCTGGACAGGATCGTGGCAACAGTACTCCTAACAGAGTACACATAGTGTTGTTTTTGATATTGGAAAGAAGAGCAATTTAAGGTTATTGTCATCTTCATCAATTCTCAGTTTGCTGAATATTAGCACACTTGTCTCTATTTAAAGCGGATCCGAGATGAAAAACTAACTATAACAAGTAACTTGTCTATATATCTTATGTACAGTTTAGCTGGTTTAAACAGCAAATCTAGCTGCAAACCGCTTCAACAGAATATGATTAGTTCTTCCTGTGATACAATGACAGCAGCCATGTTGTTTGTAAACATTACACAGAGGCAGGCTTATCTGCACCATCAGCACTCACAATTTAAAAAAAACGAATCCCCCCTCCTCCTCTCTCCTCCCTTCTGCCTTTGAAATCTCTGGCTTGTAAGACCTCCCCCTCCTCCTGCCCAGACTGAGCTCCCATGAGCCCTTGCTACTGTCAAGGCTTTCTGAAAACTGTGGGTGGGGCTTATTTAGTTTATAGGGAATTAGAGTATTAAAACGAAAACAAAAAAGTATTTGGCTTGAGGAATGCCCTATAAACAATGGGAAAGGAACACAATTATGCAATGAGTAAAAGTTCATCTCAGATCCACTTTAAGGGCCCGTTTCCACTATCGCGAATCCGCATGCGGGCAACGCATGCGGATTCGCACAGTCAGTACAAGTGGATGGGACTGTTTCCACTTGTGCGTTTCCCCGCACATTTTTCTGTGCAGAAAAAATCTGCAGGGTAGGGGCCTCAGAATTCGCCTGCGTGTGGAATGCAGGCGAATCGCACGCAATGTATTTAATAGGGAAATTGCATGCGTTTTCCCCATGCGTTTTTTGCCGCGATTTCGCATGCGATTTCGCATAGGTACCCATGTTAATTCACACAGGCAGTGACATGGTTAAAATCGCATACAGCCTTACCTATGCGAAATCGCATGCGAAATCGCGGCAAAAAACGCATGCGGAATCGCACCCGCATGCGATTTGCCTGCGGTGATTCGCCGGCGATTTCGTAACGCTATAGTGGAAACGGGCCCTAAGTGTCTTGGGGTTCTGTGCCAATGTCCTCCATTCCCAAAAACTGATCTAACTCTTCCAGTCGATAGGGAATTCTAAAGTGTATGGAAAAAAACTCCATTTGATATAGTAAGTTTGTTGATCTGTAGTTTATTATGCCCTCTAGTGACTGAAACGTACAAAGCTCTCAATATACTGTCTTCTCCATATGTTTTATCACTGATTGCTGGATACTATACCAACTGCAACCCTCTAATTACACATGAAATCCAAGTATCCTCCACCATGATCACCTCCAATTACTACTGCATCAGAACTTCTCACAAGCTTCACCCCTCCTGCGCTGGGAAGGGGGTTTGTTGGGGGGGGGGGGGTAGCAGTTAGGTTTAGGTGTCTGGAAGAGGGGGAAGGGGGGCATTAGGGTTAGGCATTGGGAAGTGGAGTTTGTGCAGGGTTAGGGGTGCAGCTATGGTTAGGTGCGAGTGGGGAGGGTTCTGTGTGCGAGTAGGGATAGGTTTAGTACAATTAGTAATATTTTACTATCAAAAATTAACACTTTAAATGGTAGAATATTGGTAAATGTACCAATGTTCTACTACCAGCAGTTTTCCTACGCATGATTTTCTGTGGCATGGAAATATTGGCACTAAATATACAAAATAATAATATAAACGTTCTGCCCTGTTGTTGAGAACAAATGAAACTGAAAGCTGTAGTCTCAAAGAAAGCACACACTAGGGTCAATGTGGGTGAGGGAAATCAATATGCAGTAGTGTCCCCTCCATATTGTTTTCTAGAAAATACAGCTTACTTATATTTGAAAGTTTTTGCTCTAGAAATTTGGAGCACTCAATAAATGTTATTTTGTTTGAAAATAACTGTTTTCAGTATGTTTATCTACAAGGGAGGTAAGTCCACCTAAACTTCCCTATTTTTAAACAGTTTTTAGATGTTTTATTCTAGTTGGCGGCTCAGTTCAAAAACTTGCATTTAGTCTAGTCCACCCTTGGTGGAGGGGTACATCCCCATACTTTTCCTATCTACAGAGAGCAACCTCGTAACCTGAGTGGGGTCAGGTTCTAATTCTCCCTACCTGCTTTCCTAGTGGTTGCCTGAGTGGTAACCCTTGTTTGTGAGTATAACCCTTGTTGATTTTATTTACAATCACCTGAATGCTATAAATACTACACTATATTGGGCTCTCGGTCACTTATCTTAATTTTTCAAGTACTTATATTTGCAGTTGCCCTACTTATGCCATTTGATCCATTGGAAAAACTTGTGTGATGGAATTCATAGTTAATGGTGGAAATAACAAGCCTCTTGTGCACTCTGGGTTTTGTTTTGTTTTGTCTGTGAAGAGTACATCTGTTGTTGTTTTAGAATATGGCATAACTTGCAGAATAAAATAGCCACTGTTCCCGTGAAACTCCCTTGTGACCTGCAGTTGTATACACCCTTCACTATGCCAACAACACTAGGATCAAATATTATTTCCTGCTCCAAGAATGACATTGTTTTGCCAGGGCATCAGCAAACCCAACAAAAGGAAAGTACAGAGCATGCAGGACTCTGGAAAGATACAAGCTGTAGCAAACCAGAAATAGTGCTGTTGAATCCTAATTTAGGTAACTATCAAGTAAATTCAGTGATCTGGACAGCTTTCAGTAAACAATGGACCCTAATTATACAGGCTGTTTTTTGAGAGATAAAGAGAAACCCCTTCACATGTAGTGATGGACGAATATGCATGCACAGCCCGTCTACACTCCTGTCTCGTGCTCATCGCCAAGAGCATTCTGCACATGTGCAGTTCTCAAAAGAATGAACCGCACATGGGCAGAACACTCACAGCACTGGGCACGTGGACAAACCCATGCATGCGCAGTTGCGCACAACTTCCGGCTTGGCAAACGGCTCGGCTAACAGAGCCACCAGCGGAAGAATGGAGGGACCACAGAGGACAGCGAGGGACCTCACGGACTACGGGAGCTGGAGGAAGCCCTGGGTAAGCTCAGTATGGCAGGGTCCCTGGTGAAGGGTTATCATATGGCACTGTGAGAAAGTATAGGGCAGAAACAGACATCGCGTAACGTTCACTGACAACATGAACAGCGAACAGCGTATATTTGCCATGAACTGTCCACAGTGAACATGTTTGTCCATCACTACTCACATGTGACATTGCACTTACAGCCACAGTCCATCACGCTTGTAACGGCCTGAGAAGGGAGAACTTCCCAGAGCTGCACATGCCATGGCCAGTGGCGTAGCAATAGGTGTTGCAGAGGGCTCGACTGCACCGGGGCCCTTGGGCCAAAGGGTGCTCCCTTAACCGCAGTATTAGCTCTTTATTAGTCCTGTGCTTGTAATGATCACTTCTATAGATGCTTTGAATGCTTTAATCATTAACAAAGTGTTCCCCATCCCCTTCTTGCACCTCTGACACTGTGGTTGTCCTTGGCAGGTTTTGGTGCGTCATACCAATTGTTATGTGTAGAGTGCTTGGGTGGCCCAATGTAAAACTTGCACCGGGGCCCATAGCGCCGTAGCTACACCACTGGCCAGTGGTATCACACTGATCTCTTCTTCTCTTCCTGAACCAGTGGCAAAGGTCTCACCTCTTCATTAGGTATAGGTACATAGAGTTAGGTATATACAGTATGTCATACATAAAAGTCAGGTTAACTCTTTCCCTTCATACACATGTAACTTGAACAGGTTATTCCGACACCTTGTTGCAGGACACTAAAATGTTAATTTTTAATATACTTGAATAATAAATTTATGAATTTCAGGTTTAATAGAGAGAATCCAATGAGTGATATTTTTTAAATAAATTAATTTGTTCTTTTTATTCAAGTTTAAATGTTTTTGTGTAATTTTAATTTTAACTTGTATGAATTGACATACAGTATTATTAATGCATTTGCCTAGAAGATGTAATATTAGTATCCAGCCACAAGGTGGCAGAGGACCCTACTTCATGTGTAAGCAAGTAAAGGGAAAAAGTTAAAGTGAACCTGAAATGAGAGGGATATAGAGAGGCTGACATAATTATTCAATTTTAAACAATACCAGTTGCCTGGCTGTCCTTATGGTCCTCTGCCTCTAATACTTTTAGCCATAGACCCTGAACAAGCATATGGAGATCAGATGTTTCTGACTAAAATCGACAAGATTAGCTGCATGCTTGTTTCCTGGTGTGTGATTCAGATACTGCTGCAGCCAAAAAGATCAGCAGGTATGCCAGGCAACTGGTTATAGTTTCAAAGGAAATATATACTTCTCACTTCAGATTCCCTTTCGCCTAATTGTTATGTATGTCATACATATATGCAAGTGCATAGGAAGAACATAAGCAATATATACAAGTAACTGTAAACATGTATACAAAGCTAAACCTGTGGCCACTGGCCAAAAATGCTGTTGTGATTTGACTTGTATAGATTGTTTATGTTATTCCTATGCATACACACTTTATTACCCTCTGACAAAGCCCCCATTGAGGAGGTAAAACATGTAGGGGGGTTTTAGGGTCACAGTGTATTTAAAGCGGACCCAAACCAAACATTTTTTAAATTCAAAATATTTAGTTGCACCACTCGGACACATACACATATAAATAAACACTCCTTCAAGCCTATGAGCATTTCAGTGCATGCTTTTCACCCTTCACTTTGCATAACTAGGGTTACACAGGTGGCAGCCATTAGCAATTCCTCCTTTACTGGACACCACCTACTCCAGCATTTTGCCGGATTCTGTCCCGGCAATATGAAAGGAAGGGAGGGGTTCCTCCAATAAATGTAAAATATTTTATATTTGTCATCATGCAGCTGAAAAAAGGCTACTATTTATCATTATAATTTAGAAAATAGATTTTATTCCTGAAATCTTGTATTTTTGATTTGGGTCCACTTTAAGATGATCTAGCATGGCAGCAGGTGGTGTGTGGCAATAATACTGCTCACTCTGATGCAGATATACCCTATAGAGTCCTGTATTATGTTAGTGAGTTTCTGAGTTTAACCACTGCTCATTTTTGTAGTCCATTGTGTATGTCCAAGCGACATACACAATTATCTCACAGTTATCTCCCAAACATGATAATACCCTTTGTGCAATTAACTTAGTCAAGATTTGCTATGTTCTTTGATGGTTGAAATAAGCCAGGGTGGTTGAAATGAGGATTCTCTCTACAGTACATATAATATGATATCATGATGAGTAAAGAGTTGGTGACAGAATTACATTAGCAGTATCTTTTCTGCACACACAAACACATATTCTGCATGACAAGATAATTTTTACTGGGATGGAAACATGTCCATATGTCTTCCAAGACGAAAGGCATCCTCAAGCTCATTTTTATGAGAGAGAAATTGAAATCCTATGCTTCGAGTGGTAGATTAGCTGTAACCATATTCTCAGGTCAAACTGAGGACAACAACCAAAACGAACACTTTTAGTGTAGTCACTGAATTCCTAGAGAGCACTGAATTTGTGCATCTTATTTGCTTCAAGTGCAATTCACTTTAAAAAAAACACTATCGCGAAAAATGTTAAAATTTTAATTACATTTAAACACATACAAATAAATAAGTATGTTTCTTCAAAAGTAAAATAAGCCATAAATTACCTTTCTCTTATGTTGCTGCCACTTACAGTAGGTAGTAGAAACCTGACAGAACCGACAGGTGTTGGGCTAGTCCTTCTCCTCATGGGGGGTTCTCAGCATGGCATTTATTCTTGATAAAGAAAGTCCCTGAAAAGGTTTTATTTAAAAAATGCTGACCAGTCTCCATGCTCGCTGCACACTTTTTTGGCAGTTGGACTGAGCAACTGCCATTCACTAAGTACTTTTGAAAATAAAGAAAACCATGAGAACCCCCCATGAGGATATGGGCTAATTAAAAACCTGTCGGTTCTGTCAGATTTCTACTCCCTACTGTAAGGCGACAGCAACGTGGGACATAAGTAATTTATGGCTCATTTTACTCTGGAAGAAACATATTTCTTATTTGTACATGTATATATATATATATATATATATATATATATATATATATATATATATATATTATATAAATCACCATAGTGGACCTTTAAATTATATTATTATTATTATTATTATTATTATTATTATTATTATTATTAATAATAATATTATTACTACTGTGTTTCCCCGAAAATAAGACACTGTCTTATATAAATTTTTCTTCCAAAATATGTGCTAGGGCTTATTTTCAGGGAGGTCATATATTTTGTGGGGGTAGCCAGATCCCCCTTTAGTAATTAGCCAGATTCCCCCTGTGTATATAGGCAGATTCCCCCTGTGTATATAGGCAGATTACCCCTGTGTATATAGGCAGATTACCCCTGTGTATATAGGCAGATTACCCCTGTGTATATAGGCAGATTACCCCTGTGTATATTGCCAGATTCCCCCTGTGTATATAGGCAGATTACTCCTGTGTATATAGGCAGATTACCCCTGTGTATATAGGCAGATTACCCCTGTGTATATAGCCAGATTACCCCTGTGTATATAGGCAGAGTACCCCTGTGTATATAGGCAGATTACCCCTGTGTATATAGGCAGATTCCCCCTGTGTATATAGCCAGATTACCCCTGTGTATATGGCCAGATTACCCCTGTGTATATAGGCAGATTACCCCTGTGTATATAGGCAGATTACCCCTGTGTATATAGCCAGATTACCCCTGTGTATATAGGCAGATTACCCCTGTGTATATAGGCAGATTCCCTCTGTGTATATAGCCAGATTCCCCCTGTGTATATAGCCAGATTACCCCTGTGTATATAGGCAGATTACCCCTGTGTATATAGGCAGATTCCCCCTGTGTATATAGGCAGATTACCCCTGTGTATATAGGCAGATTCCCCCTGTGTATATAGGCAGATTACCCCTGTGTATATAGGCAGATTACCCCTGTGTATATAGGCAGATTACCCCTGTATATATAGGCAGATTCCCCCTGTGTATATAGGCAGATTCCCCCTGTGTATATAGGCAGATTCCCCCTGTGTATTTAGCCAGATTACCCCTGTGTATATAGCCAGATTCACCCTCTATATATAGGCAGATTACCCATGTGTATATAGGCAGATTCCCCCTGTGTATTTAGCCAGATTCCCCCTGTGTATATAGCCAGATTACCCCTGTGTATATAGGCAGATTCCCCCTGTGTATATAGGCAGATTACTCCTGTGTATATAGGCAGATTACCCCTGTGTATATAGGCAGATTCCCCCTGTGTATATAGGCAGATTACCCCTGTGTATATAGGCAGATTACCCCTGTGTATATAGGCAGATTCCCCCTGTGTATCTAGCCAGATTACCCCTGTGTATATAGGCAGATTCCCCCTGTGTATATAGGCAGATTCCCCCTGTGTATTTAGCCAGATTACCCATGTGTATATAGCCAGATTCCCCCTGTATATATAGGCAGATTACCCATGTGTATATAGGCAGATTCCCCCTGTGTATTTAGCCAGAGTCCCCCTGTGTATATAGCCAGATTACCCCTGTGTATATAGGCAGATTCCCCCTGTGTATATAGGAAGATTACCCCTGTGTATATAGCCAGATTCCCCCTGTGCATATAGGCAGATTACCCCTGTGTATATAGGCAGATTACCCCTGTGTATATAGGCAGATTCCCCCTGTGTATATAGGCAGATTACCCCTGTGTATATAGGCAGATTCCCCCTGTGTATATAGCCAGATTACCCCTGTGTATATAGGCAGAGTACCCCTGTGTATATAGGCAGATTACCCCTGTGTATATAGGCAGATTCCCCCTGTGTATATAGGCAGATTACCCCTGTGTATATAGCCAGATTCCCCCTGTGTATATAGGCAGATTACCCCTGTGTATATAGGCAGATTATCCCTGTGTATATAGGCAGATTCCCCCTGTGTATATAGCCAGATTCCCCCTGTGTATATAGCCAGATTACCCCTGTGTATATAGGCAGATTACCCCTGTGTATATAGCCAGATTCCCCCTGTGTATATAGGCAGATTACCCCTGTGTATATAGGCAGATTACCCCTGTGTATATAGGCAGATTACCCCTGTGTATATAGGCAGATTACCCCTGTGTATATAGCCACATTCCCCCTGTGTATATAGGCAGATTACCCCTGTATATATAGGCAGATTCCCCTGTGTATATAGGCAGATTCCCCCTGTGTATTTAGCCAGATTACCCCTGTGTATATAGCCAGATTCCCCCTGTATATATAGGCAGATTACCCATGTGTATATAGGCAGATTCCCCCTGTGTATTTAGCCAGATTACCCCTGTGTATATAGCCAGATTACCCCTGTGTATATAGGCAGATTCCCCCTGTGTATATAGGCAGATTACCCCTGTGTATATAGCCAGATTCCCCCTGTGTATATAGCCAGATTCCCCCTGTGTATATAGGCAGATTACCCCTGTGTATATAGGCAGATTACCCCTGTGTATATAGGCAGATTCCCCCTGTGTATATAGCCAGATTACCCCTGTGTATATAGGCAGAGTACCCCTGTGTATATAGGCAGATTACCCCTGTGTATATAGGCAGATTCCCCCTGTGTATATAGCCAGATTACCCCTGTGTATATGGCCAGATTACCCCTGTGTATATAGGCAGATTACCCCTGTGTATATAGGCAGATTACCCCTGTGTATATAGCCAGATTACCCCTGTGTATATAGGCAGATTACCCCTGTGTATATAGGCAGATTCCCCCTGTGTATATAGCCAGATTACCCCTGTGTATATAGGCAGAGTACCCCTGTGTATATAGGCAGATTACCCCTGTGTATATAGGCAGATTCCCCCTGTGTATATAGCCAGATTACCCCTGTGTATATGGCCAGATTACCCCTGTGTATATAGGCAGATTACCCCTGTGTATATAGGCAGATTACCCCTGTGTATATAGCCAGATTACCCCTGTGTATATAGGCAGATTCCCCCTGTGTATATAGCCAGATTACCCCTGTGTATATGGCCAGATTACCCCTGTGTATATAGGCAGATTACCCCTGTGTATATAGGCAGATTACCCCTGTGTATATAGCCAGATTACCCCTGTGTATATAGGCAGATTCCCCCTGTGTATATAGCCAGATTACCCCTGTGTATATAGCCAGATTCCCCTTGTGTATATAGGCAGATTACCCCTGTGTATATATTACACAAATCTGATTTATTAAATTGTACACACTTAATACGACCTTAAACAAGACCACTTAAAATATAACTTTTAATTCATTGGATTAAAACTTTGTTTTACTATTGTTCATGACCGGATTCAGACATTAACCTAGTTGGATAGTTTCCATAAAGACATGTAGGTTAAGGAAGACCAAACTGTATTTTATAGTCAATCCTTATCTATCCCAATACTAGGCACTGAAAATATTATGCTGAGTAACTTTCTACATGAAAAAAAACCCTCCACCTAAAACCGACATGTTTCGGCTCCTTAAAAGAGAGCCGTCGTCAGGGCTATAAGAATAAAGTGCTCAGGGTGCAAGGTGCATAGTAGAGAATATACACAGCTATTTACAAATACATAATCATGAAAAACAAAAAAATGGGAGCTGTGCTCCCTAGCAAGGTCAGCATTACCCCTGTGTATATAGGCAGATTCCCCCTGTGTATATAGGAAGATTACCCCTGTGTATATAGCCAGATTCCCCCTGTGTATATAGGCAGATTACCCCTGTGTATATAGGCAGATTACCCCTGTGTATATAGGCAGATTACCCCTGTGTATATAGCCAGATTACCCCTGTGTATATAGGCAGATTACCCCTGTGTATATAGCCACATTCCCCCTGTGTATATAGGCAGATTACTACTGTATATATAGGCAGATTCCCCCTGTGTATATAGGCAGATTACCCCTGTATATATAGGCAGATTCCCCCTGTGTATATAGGCAGATTCCCCCTGTGTATTTAGCCAGATTACCCCTGTGTATATAGCCAGATTCACCCTCTATATATAGGCAGATTACCCATGTGTATATGGCCAGATTACCCCTGTGTATATAGGCAGATTACCCCTGTGTATATAGGCAGATTACCCCTGTGTATATAGCCAGATTACCCCTGTGTATATAGGCAGATTACCCCTGTGTATATAGGCAGATTCCCCCTGTGTATATAGCCAGATTACCCCTGTGTATATGGCCAGATTACCCCTGTGTATATAGGCAGATTACCCCTGTGTATATAGGCAGATTACCCCTGTGTATATAGCCAGATTACCCCTGTGTATATAGGCAGATTCCCCCTGTGTATATAGCCAGATTACCCCTGTGTATATAGCCAGATTCCCCTTGTGTATATAGGCAGATTACCCCTGTGTATATATTACACAAATCTGATTTATTAAATTGTACACACTTAATACGACCTTAAACAAGACCACTTAAAATATAACTTTTAATTCATTGGATTAAAACTTTGTTTTACTATTGTTCATGACCGGATTCAGACATTAACCTAGTTGGATAGTTTCCATAAAGACATGTAGGTTAAGGAAGACCAAACTGTATTTTATAGTCAATCCTTATCTATCCCAATACTAGGCACTGAAAATATTATGCTGAGTAACTTTCTACATGAAAAAAAACCCTCCACCTAAAACCGACATGTTTCGGCTCCTTAAAAGAGAGCCGTCGTCAGGGCTATAAGAATAAAGTGCTCAGGGTGCAAGGTGCATAGTAGAGAATATACACAGCTATTTACAAATACATAATCATGAAAAACAAAAAAATGGGAGCTGTGCTCCCTAGCAAGGTCAGCATTACCCCTGTGTATATAGGCAGATTCCCCCTGTGTATATAGGAAGATTACCCCTGTGTATATAGCCAGATTCCCCCTGTGTATATAGGCAGATTACCCCTGTGTATATAGGCAGATTACCCCTGTGTATATAGCCAGATTACCCCTGTGTATATAGGCAGATTACCCCTGTGTATATAGCCACATTCCCCCTGTGTATATAGGCAGATTACTACTGTATATATAGGCAGATTCCCCCTGTGTATATAGGCAGATTACCCCTGTATATATAGGCAGATTCCCCCTGTGTATATAGGCAGATTCCCCCTGTGTATTTAGCCAGATTACCCCTGTGTATATAGCCAGATTCACCCTCTATATATAGGCAGATTACCCATGTGTATATAGGCAGATTCCCCCTGTGTATTTAGCCAGATTCCCCCTGTGTATATAGCCAGATTACCCCTGTGTATATAGGCAGATTCCCCCTGTGTATATAGGCAGATTACTCCTGTGTATATAGGCAGATTACCCCTGTGTATATAGGCAGATTCCCCCTGTGTATATAGGCAGATTACCCCTGTGTATATAGGCAGATTCCCCCTGTGTATCTAGCCAGATTACCCCTGTGTATATAGGCAGATTCCCCCTGTGTATATAGGCAGATTCCCCCTGTGTATTTAGCCAGATTACCCCTGTGTATATAGCCAGATTCCCCCTGTATATATAGGCAGATTACCCATGTGTATATAGGCAGATTCCCCCTGTGTATTTAGCCAGATTCCCCCTGTGTATATAGCCAGATTACCCCTGTGTATATAGGCAGATTCCCCCTGTGTATATAGGAAGATTACCCCTGTGTATATAGCCAGGTTCCCCCTGTGTATATAGGCAGATTACCCCTGTGTATATAGGCAGATTACCCCTGTGTATATAGGCAGATTCCCCCTGTGTATATAGCCAGATTACCCCTGTGTATATAGCCAGATTCCCCTGTGTATATAGGCAGATTACCCCTGTGTATATAGGCAGATTCCCCCTGTGTATATAGGCAGATTCCCCTGTGTATATAGGCAGATTACCCCTGTGTATATAGGCAGATTACCCCTGTGTATATAGCCAGATTACCCCTGTGTATATAGCCAGATTCCCCCTGTGTATATAGGCAGATTACCCCTGTGTATATAGCCAGATTACCCGTGTGTATATAGCCAGATTCCCCCTGTGTATATAGGCAGATTACCCCTGTGTATATAGGCAGATTACCCCTGTGTATATAGGCAGATTCCCCCTGTGTATATAGGCAGATTACCCCTGTGTATATAAGCAGATTACCCCTGTGTATATAGGCAGATTCCCCCTGTGTATATAGCCAGATTCCCCCTGTGTATATAGGCAGATTACCCCTGTGTATATAGCCAGATTCCCCCTGTGTATATAGGCAGATTACCCCTGTGTATATAGCCAGATTCCCCCTGTGTATATAGGCAGATTACCCCTGTGTATATAGCCAGATTACCCCTGTGTATATAGCCAGATTCCCCCTGTGTATATAGGCAGATTACCCCTGTGTATATAGGCAGATTACCCCTGTGTATATAGGCAGATTCCCCCTGTGTATATAGCCAGATTCCCCCTGTGTATATAGGCAGATTACCCCTGTGTATATAGCCAGATTCCCCCTGTGTATATAGGCAGATTACCCCTGTGTATATAGCCAGATTCCCCCTGTGTATATAGGCAGATTACCCCTGTGTATATAGGCAGATTACCCCTGTGTATATAGCCAGATTCCCCCTGTGTATATAGGCAGATTACCCCTCTGTATATAGGCAGATTACCCCTGTGTATATAGCCAGATTACCCCTGTGTATATAGCCAGATTCCCCCTGTATATAGCCAGATTCCCCCTGTGTATATAGGCAGACTACCCCTGTGTATATAGGGAGATTCCCCCTGTGTATATAGGCAGATCCCCCTGTGTATATAGACACATTCCCCCCATGTATATAGGTAGAATACCCCTGTGCATGTAGGCAGATCTCCCCTGTGTACATAGGCAGATCCCCCCCCCCTTTGGCCGCTTGCTTTACCTCCTTTTTCCCGGCTCCTGTCCCCCTCCTTAAGAAAGTTGGATCCCCCTGTGGTTTATGCTGGGCATAATACAAATTGCAGATCAGCGCTGAAGGCAGCTAAAGCAGTCCAGTAAGTGCTGCCATATACAGGAAGTGATCTCTGTTTACTTCACCGCTGATCTGCGGTTAGAATTATGCCCGGCATAAACTGCAGGGGGTTCCAATTTTCTTAAGGAGTGGGGCAGGAGCCGGCACAGAGGAGGTAATGCAAGCGGACGGGCGAGCGATTGGTGGCAGGGCTGAAGGGAGCAGGACCCTAGCGCACACTGTCACTAGGGCTTATTTTAGGAGGATGTCTTATATTTCGAGTATACTTTTTTTGCCTACATTTAATTCCTATAGATGTTTATGCTTATAGCAAAACTATAATGACGCCAGCATTGTATACTTGCTTTATTATGTGGCCATAGTTTCATTTTGGCATTTCTGTATCATAAAGATTAACAACATTCGAAAGCAATATTTTACTTTCTGGTAATCTGCCAACGCACCAGAAATTTATGGACGGTCCATAAAAAATGATGTTCATAGAATGAGTATGAGAAGCCAACAGGAATTGCAGGATTTGATTTATAAAGCAGATAAAACAGTATATTGCTTCACCTCAGTGCACATTACACCTATTCATCAAAAATATACCTTCACTGCTGTATAACTTCACAAAATTCCATATCAGTCCACTAAGTGTAAATGATTTGGCATTAACAGTGTAAAGTGCCACATTAAAACACAGGCCCTGATTTACTAAAGCTAGGGATGACCTTGCAGTCCTATACTGTAGCACCATCACAACACTAGATGAGCAGCTGCAGCAGAAGGTCAGAACTGTGTGCAATCTACTGTAATTTTGTAGTCCTGGGCTGGCTACGTACTATTGCAGCCATGCGTGAATCAGTTGAGGTGGTCAGGGTGATAGAGCATGTGTGTGCATGCTTCCCTGTATATCACTAGCTATCTCCCAGGCCTGATGTACCGGGCAGTGCAGTGGCCAGCAATGTCACTTCTCACAATACTGTGCATGTACGTACTTGTAAGCATGTGCAGCACATCTACAGTGTTACTTTTAAAAAGCTTGCTTTCATTATTATTTTACTATTGATTAACGTAAGTATCTAGTTGCCTCCAGAATTTGCTCAATACATGAGATCCATAACCTTGGTAGATACTCTGCAAAAGGGTGTGTGTGTGTGTGTGTGTGTGTGTGTGTGTGTGTGTGTGTGTGTGTGTGTGTGTGTGTGTGTGTGTGTGTGTGTGTGTGTGTGTGTGTGTGTGTGTGTGTGTGTGTGTGTGTGTGTGTGTGTGTGTGTGTGTGTGTGTGTGTGTGTGTGTGTGTGTAGGTGTAGGGGGAGGGGTAACAAGGTGATTGGTTAACATCTATACTGCCTGCATTAATTCAGATTAAATAGAAGGTGTAAAGGTGAGGCTCAGACCACAAGATTGGCATGCTATGCACAAAAAAGGTGCATGGAAATTTGGGCCCCACATTACTACCACTAGAATATCTGTACATTTTACCAATATTCTATCCGCTATAAGAGAAGATCATTAATTTTACCGCTCTGTACTATAACTCTCACAGAAACCCTCCTATCTACACCAAACATTGACCACGCCTCACCTAATCTTAACACTAACCACCTCCTCCTACTCCTAACGCTAACCACCCCCCACCCACTCCTAACACTCACCATCCCCTCCTACTCCTAACACTAACCACCCCACACCTACTCCTAACACTAACCACCCTCACCTACTCCTAACACTAGCCACCCCACCTACTCCTAACACTAACCACCCCCTCCTACTCATAACACTAACCACCTCCCACCTACTCCTAACACTAACCACCCCCCACCCACTCCTAACACTCACCATCCCCTCCTACTCCTAACACTAACCATCCCCCACCTACTCCTAACACTAACCACCCCACCTACTCCTAACACTAGCCACCCCCACCTACTCCTAACACTAACTACCCCCTCCTACTCCTAACACTAGCCACCCCCACCTACTCCTAACACTAACCACCCTCCACCTACTCCTAACACTAGCCGTAGGCCCGCAGCCCATTCGCCACTATTTTACACAGAATTTTGGCTACAGTTTAACCAAACTGTGCTGATCTACTGTTCCCAGCCTGCCTGCCACTGTAGCGGATTTCTCCTGCCTCTATATTGCAAATGAGTTAGGCTATTAGGACTGAAACCCACTCGGAATCGTGCAGCGCTATTAAAATTGCACAAGCGCTGTGTACAGCAATTCCTAGTCCGATTGTGGTGGCATGTGGATCCGATTTGGAAGAGCTGTACAGTGCTTCCGATTCGTGTTTTTTTTCCAATAAACTTTATCCTACTTATCAGGTGTCCCGATGTCCGGCTTCTGTCCATAGCCCCGCCCCCATTGGAGAGGTCATAGGTGCTTCTCTTGGACCAATCAGAGACGTGCCTGTGACCTCTTCTGCTGGGGGGCAGGACTACGGGTGGAAGCCGGACATCGAGACACTCAGTAAGTATAGTTTACTTTATTTAAAATTCTAAATACTCGGTCCCCAAATGACAGCAAATTGCTTTTTCAAAGTGATTTTGAAGCTCTTCTATATGCAGCATTGAGCGCTCTAAATGCTGCATGTCCTGCGATTGTGATGAACCCTAATCGCAATTGCACTAGTGGATTCCACAACATTTGGCAAAATTATTTTATTACTGAATCACTGGTGATCCAAAAACGCTGCCAAAATCGCCCCAGTCCTCATACTGTAGCCGAACTCCACTGCCCTACTGCTCCCAGCATGCCCAACACCAATCCTTTAGAGTTCTGCTGATTTAAATTTCCCACCGGAAGCTGATTTAAAGGACCACTATCGTGAAATTTATAAAAAATAAAACTGAAAAAGATTTATATTGAACAGAATGCTAGTAGAAGGGATAGTGAAAGGTTAAGAATTAGTTAAAAAAATAAATCACACTGATCTTTACACATTCATGACAGCATGACTGTGAGGGGAGCTTACCGACGGAGGCTGTACTCCGGGCTGCGTGTATCTGCCTGGCTTAGATCATGAGACGAGCTGAAATGGCATTGGACAGCTAGCAGCCCGGAGTACATTCTCCCATAACCCTGTCGGTAGGGACCTCTCAGATTCAAGTAGTAGTAATGTATAAATAGCAGTGTGATTTTTTAAATTATTCTTAACCCTTCACTATCCCTTCTACTAGCATTCTGTTCAGAGTAAATCTTTTTTAGTTTTAGTTTTTATAAAATGATGCAAAAACGAATGATGCAATAAAAATTATGTTTTAAGGATCAAGTACTGTTTTGTTACATAAATCCCTATCATTGCAAGTTTGGCTTTTTTGATAAAATAGAACAAAAATACTTAATCATTTATTATTAAATTATTAATACACAAAGAAATTGCTAGTAATATTAGGGGGTGTATTTTTTGTATGTTTGCAGTCAAAAAATTAGGTTGTAAAGAAAGCCCTATCTGTCCTTTTATCAAATGATACCAAGACTGTGTATGTCAGGTAACTATGCAAGAGACTGTAAGTGAAAAACTGCTCTGATACGAAGAAGTTGTACCAACACATGCTGCCCATAGAGGGCTCTACCTGAGAGGAAATACATGACTGAATCAGCAATGCATAAATGACGACAATCTAGATTATTATGATTAGCATGCCAGTTCCACATATGCCATTTCTTTTATATTAGTTGGAGTTAAGATAATGTATTACTTACTTTAGGCACAGTGATGGAATAGAGATCTCCTGCAGTTGCCAGCTCTTGGCCAAATGAAAAATATTTATTTGTTTCAAAGGCCACCGCAAATGTGCCTATGATATTGGGGTGCGATGCAAGGCACAAGGAAACGCAATATTCCATTAGGAAATTATCCTTCTTGGTCTTTGTTTTTTTCATTAACTTCAATGCCATAACATTGCCTAAAAAGCAAAATAAATAAATGAGAAAAGGAATGCCATGCAACAATTCTTAATCTGCTAACTTGTTATTTGGTTTTATTAAATAAAGAGATTTACTTGGCAAAACATATTTAGTTATCTAATGATATTAAAGTTATTATTTCTAAAAAAAAATGTATTTGCATATCATCATCTCAGCTTTTATTATTGGTCATCATCTTTTATTATTGGCCAATTTTTATTCCTCAGTTCCTCACAGGTATGTCCGCATTTGACCATAATGTACTAAGAAAAAAAAACACTCTTTATCAACCACTTGCCGACCGCGCACTCATAACACGCGTCGGCAAAGTGGTAGCTGCAGGACCAGCGACGCACATCTGCGTCGCCGGCTGCAGTCTAATTAATCAGGAAACAGCCGCTCGCGCAAGCGGCTGCTTCCTGTCAATTCACGGCGGGGGGCTCCGTGAATAGCCTGCGGGCCGCCGATCACGGCTCGCAGGCTAAATGTAAACACAAGCGGAAATAATCCGCTTTGTTTACATTCGTACAACGCTGCTAACAGTAGCAGCGTTGTACCAGATCAGCGATCCCCGGCCAATCAGCGGCCGGGGATCGCTGTCACATGACAGGCAGGAGCCTGTTAGAGGCTGCACAGGACAGATCCGTTCCTGTGCAGCCTCCGATTTCCGGGGCAGGGAGGGAGGAGAGGGAGAGGGGGAATCCTGCGGTGGAGGGGGCTTTGAGGTGCCCCCCCCCACCAGCCACACGCAGGCAGGAGCGATCAGACCCCCCCAGCACATCATCCCCCTAGTGGGGAAAAAAGGTGGGCGATCTGGTCGCTCTGCCTGTTGTTTGATCTGTGCTGGGGGCTGTAAAGCCCACCCAGCACAGATCTTCTAAATCAGCGCTGGTCCTTAAGGGGGGGGGGGGTAAAGGCTGAGTCCTGAAGTGGTTAAAAGACAACTGAAGTGACAGGAATATGGAAGCTGCAATATTTATTTCCTTTTAAAAATACCAGTTGCCTGGCTGCACAGCCAGGACAAGGTCCTCCAGCACCCAAGGCTGAGACACCAAAGTGCGCCATCCCATCCCTCCCACGCCCAGCCATCACACACTGATTGCTATTAGACTAAGAGGCTCCCCAGGGCCCCCAACCCCTTAATATCTAGTTATCTGGCTTGAAGTCACTGCCATCCCCTTTTCTTATTTCTCTCTGCTTCAAACACAATTGGGGAACGATAGCTGAGTGAGTTGTGTGCCCAATCCTACACAGCGCCCTGAGGCTAGAGCCTCTCTTGCCTCTGCCTCGGCCCAGCCTGGCTGTCCTGCTGATTTTTCATGTATCAGAAGTGTCTGAATTACACACACCTGAAACAAGCACATGGAGAATGCAGTCAAACATAAGTAATGCCTGGTACACACCATGCAATTTGCGATCAAAAACGCACTGGCCCAACATTGACAAAAAAACTAAACTAGCTGCCTGCGGGGGACTGAAGGATCGGTTTGAGACGGCGCGGTCACAGGGCATCTGCAGGAAAGTGAATCTTTATTATTCAGTTAAAGAGCAACTGTTAGCTCTAAAATGCCCCCTCAAAAAAACACATATGTAAGTAGATAAATACATGCTCTACTTACATAACATGTGTATCGTAGTGTCCAAGTTTTGATTTCTGTTATTTTCATGTTTATATATTACAAGGCTCCTGTTGCTGGCAGGGGCCATCTTGTGTCCGGCTAGATCTTCTTCCCTCCCCCCCCCCCGCATCCCCCTCCTCCCCGCACTGACTCTGAGCACAGCGGGGAGGAATAAATGCAGCAGCCACAGACTCACCTTATAATGGATCCAATCGCTGTCGTTCCCATCTATTCTCTGCACTAGTGCAGAGAGTGTAGAAGGATACTACAGCGCCTGGAACCATTATTCCGGGGGTTTGTGTGTGTGCGCCACCTTTATCCTTCCCCAAAGCTAGCTCAGTGCAGGGAAAAAGGATGCAGCGGCGGCGCCGCGCGCGGGGGGGGGGTTGTGGGGGCGATCCCGTACATGCCACTGAAGGAGGGGGGCAGATGACAGTGACAGGAGATAGCCTCTGTCCCCCCTCCGTGCGCTCTAACAGCAGCAACGACCAGGCAGACAAGGGGAGACCAGGCAGCCAATCGCAGTGCAGAGAGATAAGTGACAGAGGCATCAGCCAATCAGGCTGATTCAGCATGCCTGTCACTTCTCTCTGCGGCTTGCGTACACTTTTAGAGCCTGGGGCATGAGGAGAGAAATCTACAAAAGTAAGAATGATTTTAAACTTTTACATTGCCTGGTTAGCATCCTTTCTACTGCTCTATTAGCCTGCAGTAAATAACTTATTGTGTATTTTCTGCCTAACAGTTACTCTTTAAGGTTCACTTTAGGGCCCCTTTTCCACTATAGACCTCAATTGAAAACACACTATGATGTAATCACCATTTTTTGCAATTTACACAGCAGTTCCCCATGTGCAATTTTCGTGCTATCATTCATTTTTTGCGATGCATTTGCATTTTTATAACGATTTCATGATAAAAAAAAAAAAAAAATCTAAAGAAAATTGCAAGGCACCACACTGGGGCCCATATGCAATTAACTTTTTCTCCTGAGTTTTCTCCTAGGTGATATTTTTAAACTGGTCAATAAAATGCATTTCAAGTCAAGAAAATACTCAAAATAATTTTGAGAGTACTTTTTCACCTACTTTTTGGTACTTGTTTAGTTGAAAAGTGCTGGAAAGTTATTTTAAATTGAAGATAAAAACTATGTCCTAGGAGAAAACTCAGGTGAAAAAGTGAATTGCATATGGCCCTGGGGGCCATATGCAATTCACTATTTCTCCTGAGTTTTCTCCTAGGAGAGAATTTTTCATCTTCGATTTATAATAACTTTTTAGCACTTTGCAGGGTAAAAGCACCAAATAGTTGTTGAAAAAGTACTATCAAAATTATTTCAAGTATTTGTTTGCTTGCTGGGGGTTTAAAATGCATTTTATTGACAAGTTTGACAATTTCACTTTGTAGAAAACTGAGGTGAAAAAGTGAATTGCATATGGGCCCGGGTGTGGGATTGTTTTGCACTCCCATTACCTTTAGCTTAAACACAAATGCAGAAAAAATGCAACATGAACTATACGGTTCCCTTTGAGAGGAAATAAGATTACACACACACACACACACGCACGCACGCACGCACGCACGCACGCACACACACACACACACACACACACTACTTTGGCGTAAAATAACATAATTAAATCAATGTTTTACAGCATCATGCTGCTTTGTGAATAGGTCCCCATATTTGGTGTAAATGCAATGCATCCAAATTATCTGTAACTTATAATTTTTTTTTTTTTTAAAGGACAACTAAAGTGAGTGGGATATGGAGGCTGCCATATTTATTTCTTTTTGAACAATACCAGTTTCCTGGCACATTGCTGACCTGTCATGCATCAGAAGTATCTAAACCAGTCACCTAAAAAAAAGCATGCGGCAAATGCAGTCAGACTGAGGCTCCCTGCACACTGCAAATCCGTTTCGCGATTCCCTTTCCGGTTCCGATTTGCAATTCTGATTTTCCCTGAATACAATCAACAGAAAAACTGAGGAAAAAATGCAGCATGCTGTAACGATTAAAAATCGAAAACGGATGTAAAAACCGATTAAAAATCGGAATCGATTGGCTACCTGCTTGTTTCAGGTGTGTGACTCAGACAATACTGAAGGCTGTAAGAGCAACAAGATGCCAGGAAACTGGTATTGCTTAAAAGAAAATAAATATGGCAGTCTCCATCTCTCTCTTACTTCAGGTTCCCTTTAAGTCAAACATCTGATCTGCATGCTTGTTCAGGGTCTATGGATATTACAGGCAGGAGGATTAGCAGGAAATCCAGGCAATACATATTGTTTAATGGTAAATAAATATGACAGCCTCCATATCTTTCTCACTTCAGTTATCCTTTAAGCAACTTTGGTAGCAAAAAGTCCTGCCTAAACAGATAATAAAAATATTTCCATGTGGATTTGTGACTGCCCTGCTAGAGGCATCTCTCTGGCCTGTAAGGGGCTGGTGAGAATTTAAGAAACTGATATTGGAAGATCCCCACTGGATTGTTTTGTTGTAATCTAAACTATGTACCCACGTTGCGATTTTCCCGACTAGCTTATATATGATTTAAGCAGTCTACTATGGATGGTTACTGTATGTGCTGTTTCAAAGTAGGACACAAGATGGAGCTAGACTATACATAGTTCAACAGCTAATCTTTTTCACTTGTCAAGAAGAAAGCACCTGTTAGCTATTCTAAGCAGGGAGAGCTGCAGCAGTAATAGGAAACAATCTTTTAATGAATGTTAGCTTATGGGATGTAAGTTTTGTTTACTGAGGATGTTATTATTTTTGGAAAGAAATCAACCAACAAGATCCTCTCTGCTGGTAACGGCATCAGGATTATCTGCATTAACAGTGTCATAGCAAGAGAAACACACTGCGAATTTCTAATTTTACACAATAAGTCTAGTGAGATTTAACCCCTTCCTGAAAAAACTTTTTAAAATTCACAAAGTCGTCTTGCCAGGTGAATTTAATGGGAAATGCCATGTGAAGGTGTGGATAGATAATTTTTATTATGTGACTGCCACCAGGTTCTCCTTGTTGTTTGCCCCGACCTGCAGACTTGACCCCAAGCTGTCCAGGCCTATAACAGTAAGCCATGTCCTTCCTCTGAAGGAAGGCTGAGTAGCAGTCCAGGCCAGAGCTCCTCCCAGAAGCCATACCAGGTCTTTGTGATGTTGATCTGTGATGCAACAGGAAGGAAAAAGAACTCGGTCAACATCACATGACCATTAGGTAATGATGGAAGTGTACCTTAAAGAGGACCTTAAGGACCTTTTTTTTTCATGCGGCCGGTCTGTGGTCACTGTGGTTGGCTACCAGTTGTCACCTGGCAAGGAGCCAATTAAAGTGGCTCCTTACCGATAGGAGGAAGCTCTGCTGTCACAGGACATCTGAGCCCGTAGTCGGGGCAAGCAGCGATCAGCTCAGGTCTGCAGTAAGCTGTGACATTGAATCTATACCGCATCAGCGTTAGAGAGCCGCAGATGCGGCGTATATTCTACCCAAACTGGTTAATTAATAAAACTGCTTATGTACAATATTACTTCATTAATTACTTCAGTCAGTGTGCCCATATGAAAGCCTCACCCAGATCTCCAATCTTAATTTATCAGTTTATCAAAAATGTTGTGTTGTGTAGTGAGTAGAGACAACACCTCGTCTCCCAGACTGCACTGGGAGGAGATGGCTTCCTTACACTGGGCCTGATGCATGAAAGATTGGAAAATGTACAGGCCTTTTGTACATCTTTGCAGACACAAAACGTGTGCTCTGAAATCAGAGGCTGATTTCAGAGCACACGTTTTGTGTCTGCAGAGATCGGATTTCAGCTGTAGCTACAGAAGGGAAAAAGTGGGCATTACACCAGGAACAAACTATAAGGAGGAACGAGCGGGGAGCCTACACTAAGGAGTGTCGTCTGGAGCCTACACTAAGGAGTGCCGTCAGAAGTCGAGATCGGGCAGTCGGCCATAGGAGGAGACAGGGGCGTTTATTGACCAGTCTTGTAGTGGTCACATGTCTTGGGTGAGTGCAGCCCCTAAGGGGGACTCTTCTTGGTTTCCCCTTCGGATGAATGTTGATGAACTTTGATGATACACGAGTGGAGTGGAGCGCTATCTATCTATAAATCAAAGACTGTGTAGGGGGTACTTACTGAACCTCAATAGAAGCGCATACACATGGGAGGAGTTAGGCTATAAGTGAAGAAAGGACTGAACTTTTATCATCCACTATCTACTGTTTATTTGAACCTTACTTGTACACCTGTGTGGCAAAATTGCAGCGCTGTAAATTATATATATAGATCCTGCATAACTTACTACATTCTACTATATGTCAATATTGTGCCTCTTTAAGTGACTTGTAGCATAATGATATGAACATTTCACAATCCAATAGGCAGCAAATATGAAACAATGTCCCATAAAAACTGGGGCATTGCATTTCACATCTTGTAAAAACAGGATTTCAATGCAGCAGCGGGGGAAACCGCATTGTATGTACAGTATATAAAGTATGCCTCACTGTAACTGTAACCGTGCATATCATCCACTAATCACAGCATGCCTTGCGTGATTCTGACGGATGCACACGCACTGCTAACATGGAGATGTCAATGTACCATTACAATATAATCACATCCCGTCCGATGCAAAACATACTCTACGTTTTCCAAGTTGAGCTTTGATTCAGTCAGTGCATCCCAGATACAAGTGCTGCCAACTCCTGAACAATAATTGCATCTACGGTATATGGTTTCCGCGCATGTATAGTAAGGCCCATGTGAAAATCATAAACACGAAACCAGACGGGCAAGAGGTGATAACCCTGATATCTGGCACATGGGAATTATAGTACAAAATCTAAACTCCAGGTTACAGATTACTCAAAGATGGATGAATGATATCCAAGAAGATGTAAAGGTGGCCAACTGGCCATACATCTGTAGACTTGGTGGCCAATTGAGCATCAGATTAGATACTTATTATCAAATCTGATTAAAATTGGTACCGCCAAGAATATGCCTGATCAACAATTCGACCAATATCATGTCAAAATTAGTCACTTGTATTGATCAGACATGGTAGAAAATATCGACCAGACATGCTTGATCGAGTGAGTATCGATAACGGCTTGCAAAATCGAGTACGGCAAACAAGATGGAAACCCTCGGCCGCAACACCTGAAATGTACATGGACCACCCCTCAATGCCCCCCATCCTCCACTGTTTCCACACTCTTGTCTTATTCCTCATTCACGCCCCACATGGATGCCTGCAGATTTAACATGGGGCACCTGTGTGACGTCAGCATGTGCAATACACTGGCTACCATGCGAGGGGTACATGTACATTTGCTGAAATCGATCGTTTCGGGAATTGGCCTGCAGTTTATGGTGGCCAACAAAACTCTATCTGATCAATTTTGATCATAGAGAGATCTGTCTCTTGCTCGACTGGCCGCCAAAATTGATGGATGTATGTATGTATGACCACCTTAAGGAAAATTGTCTTTAAAAGAAATGCTACTTTTGCTGAGATAAACCTACTGCTTTCAGTTTGACTCTGTATAATCAAAGTATATAGTAGAAGGTGAACAGAGGCGCCAAAAGAATAAAATATGCTAAAATTGTTAAAAAGTTTGGGAGGCGGTGGTGGCCTCGACCTCCCAAAACAGACACATAAGCTGTCGATTTTTCAGCAAAAACAGGTTTTTATTCACATACTCCAATAAAACAGGCAACGCGTTTTGCAGGTATAGTCCTGCTTCCTCAGGCAATCACAGTAGGAGTATCACACAGCAAGAAGTCTAGTCCACACATAGCGCTATGCGTGGACTAGACTTCTTGCTGTGTGATATTCCTACTGTGATTGCCTGAGGAAGCAGGACTATACCTGCAAAACACGTTGCCTGTTTTATTGGAGTATGTGAATAAAAACCTGTTTTTGCTGAAAAATCGACAGCTTATGTGTCTGTTTTGGGAGGTCGAGGCCACCACCGCCTCCCAAACTTTTTTTTATAATTTTAGCATATTTTATCCTTTTGGCGCCTCTGTTCACCTTCTACTATATCTGTATCCACCCCTGGGTGGAGGGGTGTTTATCCCCTTTGTTCCTGATCTACAGAGAGCGACATGTTAGTCCTGAGTGGGGACAGGCCTAATCTCCCCACCTGCGTTTACAGTGGTTGCCTGAGCGGTAACCCTGGTTTGTGAGTATAAATTGCTTACTATTCATTTATCCTGTCCTTTTCCAATACATATTACACTATTCTGGGCTCTCGGTTTCCCTGTTTTATATATTCTGTATAATCGAAGGATTAATGGCAACAGTGAAAGCGCATCCAAAAATTTTTCACTCACCGCTGTTCATAACGTTCAAAAATGGAGATGTGTCAATACAATTAACTTGTTTTAACTGGTAGAAACAGCCATATTATCATATATGATGTCAATCTCTACACTCAGGTAAAAAGATAAAGATAACCATCATCTCACCCTGTAGTTTATGTTCGGCTTGTAAGACCTGACCATAGGAGCCGCTCCCCAGCTCTTTCAGAATCCGGTACTGTTCTTTCAGCTGTATATGTTGAAGTCTCCTGGAGGTGAGATTCATCATTCGCTGTAGGATTTGCTCATTTTCATCCATCACATATATCTCTTTACTCTTAGCAGTGATAATAATTCCTATTAGAAACAAAAACAATAATTATGCAGAAAAGAAAGGTACCATAGAATCAGGGATAAAGAGTAATTGCAGAGATAAACAGCAGCCTGTGGAGTAATTATCTGCTAGATCCATTTCTCTAGAGGCTTCAGAAACCATCTGTTTTCTAGCAGGGTTCCCCAATTCTGTCTTCAAGGCCCACCAACAGTGCATGTTTTGTGGAAATCCGCTAGTTCTAATTCAAGATAATATATTAAATCTAACACGCGCTTCAGGTATAAAGCTAGATTCCTCTTTATTCTCCGTTTCTTATGTTAAAATCCACACATAAAGTAAAAGTAAAATATCAATAGGATAAACAAACAACCCTATATAAAACCCTGATCCTCCAAGTCCATTCATTCATATACATTCAAAACACATATATAGAAGGGCCCTTCTATCACAACCTTCCTCGTCAATTCTTGTAAGGAAAAGACGTATTAGAGATATTCCAAAGTGTAATGGTAAAAGGGGATCTAGAAAGAGAGTCTAAAAAATATTGGTAGATCTCCAAATGTCCTCATAGGGAGCCCGTTCTGTTCCCAGCCAACGTCTGTTTCCAAGGCTTATAAAGTTATGCTGTTCCTCCAATTAGAAAAAAGAAAGATTCCCACTTACAGTTCTGCAGTAGGTCTATCAATTCGAAGGATGGGTCTACTAAATTTCAAGATGTACTCCTTCTTATAGGTCTCACCACCACAAACTAAAGGTCCGTCTTGATGGTGAGCCGTCTCCTCGCTGCTCTCCACGCCGTGTAGTTGAGGTGCGCATACGTCACTTCCGTGTGTAAAGACTCACGGGTCCGCTCGTCGCACTTCCTTCTGGCTGGCTGCAGTCTCTCTGGCTAATGTGGGTGACGTCACCGCTAAAAGATCCGTTGAACCTCTGCTTACAGGCGGCCGCTGCGCGCTATCACGGCTTGTCTGTAGTCCACGATCTTTGCCAAAAGATAATGAGACCTATAAGAAGGAGTACATCTTGAAATTTAGTAGACCCATCCTTCGAATTGATAGACCTACTGCAGAACTGTAAGTGGGAATCTTTCTTTTTTCTAATTGGAGGAACAGCATAACTTTATAAGCCTTGGAAACAGACGTTGGCTGGGAACAGAACGGGCTCCCTATGAGGACATTTGGAGATCTACCAATATTTTTTAGACTCTCTTTCTAGATCCCCTTTTACCATTACACTTTGGAATATCTCTAATACGTCTTTTCCTTACAAGAATTGACGAGGAAGGTTGTGATAGAAGGGCCCTTCTATATATGTGTTTTGAATGTATATGAATGAATGGACTTGGAGGATCAGGGTTTTATATAGGGTTGTTTGTTTATCCTATTGATATTTTACTTTTACTTTATGTGTGGATTTTAACATAAGAAACGGAGAATAAAGAGGAATCTAGCTTTATACCTGAAGCGCGTGTTAGATTTAATATATTATCTTGACTCATTACTGTGAGGGTGCTAGGGATCCCTCAACTAACAACGCAGCTCACTCTTATATATATATATGCATATATATATATATAAGAAACTCTAGCGCCGGGTAGCATATACAAATAGTTCTAATTCACCCAACGGGAAACCACTTGCGTTGTGCGATTGAAAACTCCCAGAGCTTCTGGGAGTTTTCAATCGTACGAGGCAAGTGGTTTCCCGTTGGGTGAATTACAAATAGCGCAGCTGAAACCTCAACTTCCCGATGTCATGCTGTGCATCATAATGTGCGCACGACATCGGGCTTGTGCACACGCTAGTGGAAGAGGGCTCTTAGGCTTAGGTAAATGACATGTGACTCATAAGAGTTAAGCTGGCCACTAACGGTCCAATTTCTAGCGAAAAATCGTTAGAGCGATCAGAATTTCTGATCGGATTGGTTGTAAATAATCTCCATTGGTGGACACAATCGATTATGAATGAGTGAAAAAAATGTCGCCCGAATGAATTTTCGTCGAACGAAAATTTGGATTTTCTTGGTGGTCGTGATAGATAGGAAGCAATGATTGGCTAGTTGATGGTGTAGTGAACGATTTTTCGTCCGATCAGAATTTCTGATCGCTCAAACGATTTTTCGCTAGAAATTGGACCGTTAGTGGGCAGCTTCACAGCGTGCCTTGTCCTATGTAAATGGTAACATAAAAGTTAACAGTCTTTCATGTTACCTTTCTTACCGCATCCTAGGCGCGTTCTGTTAAAATGGGACGGAACAGCTCCTAGTGTAAAAGAGCCCTGAGGGATGGGACCCACTATGGGCCCTTTGCGAAAGCGCCCACAATTTGCATAATCCCAGAAGTGCCAACATTTCCTGGCTCAATTGCAAACAATCCAGGATCGCTACCAAACTTCTGCAAGCAGCATTTTGGAATCGCTCTGCGATCACATTGCTGCTAGTAGGACCACACCCATCGGGATCCACTGGCAAAGCAGCAATCAGCAATCACTTCCTAAGTGTGCCTAGTATTTGTCAGCCCTTACAGTAACTTCCCAGTGCTTAAAGGGTACCAGAAGTAATATAGGACATAAACATTTGTATGTACATTCCCAGTCCTATTAACTTCTTTTTTTTTGTTTTCTTGCTGTAAGGCAGGGGTAGGGAATCTATGGCTCGAGAGCCAGATGTGGCACTTTTGATGGCTGCATCTGGCTCACATACAAATCAGTAAGGGGTTGATTCACTAAGCTACACTGCTCAAGCAGCACAGCTTAGTGTGGCAGCGCAAGTAAAATTTTCAAAGTAGGGACGCTACTGCTGTAGCATGCACTACTAACTTACTTGCGCTACCCCAAAACTAACGGCCACTCTAATTGTCCTACCCTTGATCCTGCCAGGTCCAGTGACTTTTTAGGACGAGATCACCGCATTTTGATAGGCCCAATAGGCTGCCTGTCACTTGACAAGCAGCCTTTTGAGCCAAAGTGCGGGAAACTCGTCCTACAAAATGAATCAATCCCCAAGTCAGCTAGCTAATTGTACAACCTGTTAGTCAATATTTCTCCTGTTTGGCTCTTTGGGAAATTGCTGATGTTGCTGAAACCCAAGAGAAGATGAAGATGTGTTTGACCCTTCCGCTGTCCGGCGGATCAACTGTAAACACATCACCATGGCAACAGGGATGTGAGCCCTCTGCTGTGCATGCGCACTGTCCCAGTTTGAAACATATGGTATGGCTCTCAAGGAAATACATTTTAAAATATGTGGCATTTATGGCTCGCTCAGCCAAAAAAGTTCTTGACCCCTGCTGTAAGGGTTATAGGGACACTGCAGAGGCTGCCTTTTTTGTTTTTAAACTATAGTCACTGCCAGGCTGTCCTCTTGATCTTGTGTCTTTAGTACTTTCAGCAACATATCCAGAATTAGTGTGGTGCAGTGATTACAGTCTCGCCATTTTAGCCACATATTTACAGAACTGCCAAGCAAAAGGGATGAGCGACCACAGTTTTATAGGAAAGAAACTGTATTAGCATGTGTGTGAGGATAGGGCCGAGACAGGGCGGATTACATTACCTGTATCACTGCCTATGCGCTGCATGCTGCGCTCCATACTCCAACAATTCCTCCTTTACAGCTGAAAATTCCACTGGGAAGGAGGAAGTGTGGGGAAGATGGAAATGCTGGAAAATATTGATCAAGATTCTGGCTAGCTTCCATGAGTATGTCTTTTTTTATCAATTTTCGTTCGATGTCCAATTGAAAAAATCTGATTGAGTTTGAACAAAATCATTAATGTTCTAAAGCAAATCATATCATAGCTTTGAAAATCTAGCAGATGACTAAACCGATGACACACTTCTCCATGGGTTCTTATACACATGAGCATCATATACATAGCATTTAATATTCCATTATGAAATACATAAAGACTGTTTGCCTGAGTTTTCTCCAAGGAGATATTTTCAAACCTAATAAATAAATCAATCAATCAATAAAATACCTTTAAAGCTCCCATCAAGGAAAAAATTACTCAAAATAAATCTGATATTACTTTTTATATACTTTTTAGTACTTCTTTTCAATTGCAAAATTCAAAGTTATTTTTTAGATGAGATTAAAAAAAAATTATCGTCTGGGAAAAAAATTCAAGAGCAAAGTTAATTGGATAAGGGCCACTGACTTTAAATGTGGATTTACAATACACTTTTATCTTTTTGTTAAAACCATTTAACTTTAAAAAATGTTTAAAAGCTAAATACAAATCTGAAACTGCATTATGCTTTTTTCTATTTATTCTTTGGGCACCTCTCCTTTGACCATTTGATTAATCCCAACGCAGACCCTCAGTAATGGCACATTGGATTTTGTTGCCAACATCTTGCCACTATAGGATTTTGGAACAGAGATGTTGACACTGACAAAACAAAGCCAGTACTTTTTGTATTAAAAACAGAAACCTGGTAGCAAAGCTAATTACCCTACTTAAAGGGCAATCCCAAAGCCTTTCCAAGCACCTTAATTCTTCCATTACCTTGTTCTAGCCTGCCTAAAATATGCTTCCAACTAATCATTGATATCTAACTATTGATTACCTTTTCCTACTACACCTAAGGTCTAGCACACACAGGAAGGTTGTCATAGACCACTATGCTTACCTGTAATTCGGCCTAGTTGTGTGAGCTGCCATGCACGCTGCCTGTCGTGACCTTTTAAATGTTGCCCAAGATGCATACATGCAAGTGCAGCATGCCTTAGCTGTATGTATGCATATGAAGACCCTTGGAGTGAAAAACATTACATATGCGTGGACACTTGAGTCATTTGTGGGGTTACACCAAATTGCATAAAATGATCTCTTGAGCAGCAGTACGCTGCTGAAACTTCTGCATCTCCAGAGTAGCTATTTGCATCTGTCGGTTTTGACCAGCTTGCTTTATACGTGATATTTGATCTCCCATGTTTGACCTTAGTCTTAGCCTATTACTATGCCTCTGTGCTGCTTGACTTGACCTCTTGCCTGAATTCTGATTTAGCCTGTTTGGCTGTAGCCCAAATCTTCCCGTCTGAGTATCAACTAGCTTGATTGCCATCCCCCCTGATCTCAAGCCTGGATATTTTTCAACTCCATTCTTGTACCTGGCTACCTGTGTAGTTTGTGCTCAACATCACTGTTGGGGCAATACTGGGGGCTGTGACCTTATACTCAACCCAAACAAAGTATTCTGCTGACCACTAGGGACAGTACTTTACCCCTTTGGATTTTTTGAGTGAAAACAATAACTATGACTCCATGCCCTGGGAGAACCCACACCAACCACTGACATTAAGGTCAACAGATAGCCATCAATAAAATACAGATATTCAATTCTAATCCAATCAGAAATCTGATCAAATGATCAGATGGCCCAGAAGTCTTAACTAAATTCTACAGCAGACCAATCAAACAAACATATAAGTCAGGTTTTAAATAGTTGTTTAAAGACTAACCGCTCAAAACCTAAACATAAAATTTTATTAAATAAATAATATATAATGATATTGTGCAAGTGAACTGATAATGCATGAGCAATCAGAAACATTGCTCCTTTAAGATTTCACCAGCCTAATCCTGACTCTAATCCTCATCCCCTAGTCCTAATATTTAATTTAAATCTTTTATGGAATCCTGAAACTATGCTTGACTTGTAACTATTCCAAACACTATCTTAACCAAAAGTCTGATCATTTCAGACACCAACCTGCTCTAATCCAAATACCACCTAAAGTAAATAAGTTAAAACTCTATAATAGTATACCGGCCTTTTTGGTGTCAGCAGTATTGGAAGTGGAAGCACCAATATGCAGACTTATCAGTAGAATAACTCATAACATAGTACCAAAATGAATGCTCATTGTAGTTAATTGCTTCCTTCGGAGACAATAATGGCCTCAATTTACGGAGCTTTATTAAACACTTTATCAAACTTTTGATAATTTACCCCATGGGTAAAATCTAATTTTTAATTCATTAGGGTGTTATAGAGTTATCGAATGTTTTATCGATGAAATGATCAATAAATCTATAACACCTTAGTGAATTCAAAACTAGATTTTACCCATGAGGAAAATTATCAAACGTATGATAACGTGTTTGATAAAGCTCAGTGAATTGAGGCCAATTGGGAGCAAATCAAAGCTCTAGCTTGATGAATCACTTAGTAACTAAACTTAGTCACGTAGTGACGAACCCGGTAGGACAGAGCTTGGGACGGAGAGAGACGCTGAATACATGTGTTGGATTTTATATGCGCATTTTAATGGGAAATCTGTAAGTGCAGTTCTTTAATGTCTTTTAATGGAATATATGGTCTGTTTAAGGCAGAAGGCATCTAAGCAGTTTATGTTGAATTGTCTGGTTAAGGCTCCGGCCTGGTAGTCCGGTGAGCTGCTTTTACTATTGTGGTGGCTGGTGTCTGTGAGTGCTGCACGGAAATGCCGGGGATTTACAGCAAGTGTGGAGCACTGGGTGCATTGCATGTAAGACAGTATTACGTTATGTGCGCTTGTCTGTTTGTTATATGTCTATGAGGAGGACTACCAATGCGGTTCAAGGAGGGTTCACATTCTATGAATAAGCCTATCTGCTGATCCATCCTCTGGTCAGCCGCATGAGTTGGTGAGCGCAATCTATACTTTTGGTGGTGTAGTGGTGCTTGTGGATATAAGAAGTCAAGTGAAATACAGGAGTTTGGATTATTGCTGTAGTGTGATTATATGTTAATAGTATTAGGCTGCTTACACACTAAGACGTTACAGGCGCACGTTAGTGCGCCTGTAACGCTCCCCCAACGCACAGCAATGTAACACAAGTGGGCTGTTCACACAGCCCACGTTGCGTTACATGTAACGCTGCACGTTCTCCGGAAAGTGCAGCATGCTACGGCGTTACAGCGGCTATAGCCGCGTTAGACTGTTTGCACATGCTCAGTGGGGGGCGGAGAGGAGGCGGGGAGAGCCAGCTACAGTAGCCGCGCACATGGCTACTTAATATTCACTGCACTGGCGGCCGCTGATTGGCCAGCGGGACCACGTGATGCGGAGTGTCTCGCTCCGCATCACGTGGTCCCGCTGGCCAATCAGCGCCACTCTGGGAGACATTATAGGAATCGAGCCGCCTAACGCGGCTCACTCTACCGTCCTCACTTGCAGCACCATACGTTGTGTTAGGTGCACGTTATGCGACCTTAACGTAGCACCTAACGCAACGTCTTGGTGTGCAAGTAGCCTTAAACTATATACAGTTTTATCTCTTTCTGAAGACACTCAAGAGTCAAGAGACCACAGAGCTCAATATTGGGGTGAAGAGGTATAGAGACATGGTCACGGAGACTGAGCTGTAACTATACTCCCTATTTGTGGGAACATTATGGAATGGAACTTGGTATGAGATTATATCTCTGATCCTGTGGAATTTCAACATCTGTTGAGTGTTCTACTATTTACAAGAAAGCTCAATCTTGCCTCTGATAATTATAAGGCTGTATTTTCACTGACAGCTAACAAGAATCTCAGATATGGAGCCCTCATCAGCACAACGGGGCCCTCATTTGATTAACTTTGTATCCTATGTTTTCTCCTAGGTGATGCTTTTTCATCTTCTATTCAAAATAACTGTTCAGCAGGTCTGGCAAGAGGCCAGACCTGTGGACCACCAGCAGTGGGCCGCGGACTTAACTGAGCGGGATATGGATGTTTCCTTTTAAACAATACCAGTTGCTTGTCAGTCCTGCTGATCTTTGTGACTGCAGTAGTGGCTGAATCACACACCTCAAACAAGCATGCATCTAATCCAGTCTGACTTCAGTCAGAGCACCTGATCTGCATGCTTGTTGAGGGGCTGTGGCTAAAAGTATCAGAGACACAGGATCAGCAGGAGAGTCAGGCAACTGGTATTATTTTAAAAGGAAAAAGCCATATCCTTCTCAGTTTAGGTTCCCTTTAAAGGGGAACTGAAGAGAGGTGTATATGGAGGCTGTCAGGTTTATTTCCTTTTAGACAATACCAGTTGCCTGGCAGCCCTGCTGATCCTCTGCCTCTAATACTATTAGCCATAGCCCCTGAACAAGCATGCAGCAGATCAGGTGTTTCAGTGGTTCAGACTTATAAGTCTGATCTGACAAGACTAGCTGCATGCTTGTTTTTGGTTTTAATCAGATACTACTGCAGAGAAATAGACCAGCAGGGCTGCCAGGCAACTGGTATTGATTAAAAGGAAATAAACATGACAGCCTCCATATACCTCTCTCTTCAGTTCCCCTTTAAGTGATGCAGCTTGGTTCACCATGTGCGACAGAGTTTCAGAAGGTTGACAGACAGACACACCATACATTACACCCTCTGTCAGTCCTGCAAGTGTGTCTCTACAGTGGGACGGAAGTGGAGGGCCTGAAGTTCATGGCCTGGTGGTGTTCTAAACAGTCTTGCACAATCTGAACACTGAAGTGCTATGCGGAGATCACGTTACTCCCATTTCACAGATATTATTAGGGTGTTAAACATACCAACTGCTTGACAGACATCTGCTTTTACATAACAATATAATTACCTTGGTTTTTTCTCTTACATGCAAATTAATTTTGCACATGCTTTGCTACAGTCCACCCGCTATGGAATATACAGAACATGCAAATATATTGAACAATGCAACAGTTTTATAAGGGGAGGTGCAAATAAAGATTGAGGGCCCGTTTCCACTTGTGCGGTGCGAATTATTTGCGGAAAACGCAAAAACGAATTACTGCAAATTCGCGTAAGTTTTCGTGTTTTTTGTAAGTATGCAAATTTAACCATGTCAGTGCCTGTGTACTTTTACATTTATTTTAGGCGAAAATGTACGCGAATTTGCATGGAAAATTTGCATAGAAAAACGCATGCGAATTTCCTATTAATTTCATTGTATGCAAATCGCACACCGCCTTCCGGTGTGCGAATTCTGATGGCTCTGCTACGCAGATTTTTCCTGCACAGAAAAACGCTCTGTTTTCCTGACAAGTGGAAACAGGCTAATTAAGTGCAGAAAACGAATGCAGATTCGCGATAGTGGAAACGGGCCCTTACTGAATCAGTTCTTTAGATTAGCCAATCATTATTCAGTTGCTATAGGAAACCAGAAAAAGAAAGCTTCTGATTTGTTACTCTTAGTAACAGCTGCACTTTTGCTCATTTTTCTTCTTCTTTTTTGTTTGTTTTTGTTTTACCACCCTTTATCAATTCCCCCCAGACTAGTATTGTACCATGTTAGCCATCAGTCAAAGCAAGACTTTGTGAATCAGGATGATAACATGTATTGGCTAACTTAAACAAATAAGAGTAAGCTTTTAGCTGATAAGAATTCATCAAACTCAAATCCTTTGACCGGATTTGAATCTGATGAAGACTGACTAGCCAAAAGCGTACGCTTATGCTTTTAAAATATCCAATAAATGGTATAATTTCGATTCAAAAAGTCTTACTTTGACTCACAGAAGGAATCCATTTTAGTGCTTTTACAAACTTGCATTTATGAAGTTCAGTTGCTAAGGGTTACAAACACAGTAAATTAATTTTAAAGGGCCACTATAGTAAAATTTGTTTTACATAAAATGTACATTTTCCCAGTAAAATGCTGTATAAATTACGATTTTCCTATGCTGCCGCCACTTACAGTAGTTATTAAAAAGCTGACAGATCTGACTGGTTTTGGACTAGTCCATATCCCCACGGGTATACTCATTACAGTATTTACTTTATTGTTTACAAAATCCCTCCCTGGAAAAGGTGTATACAAAGATGTCAGCCAGCTCCCCTACTATTTTAGAAGTTGAATTGAGGAGCTGCAGTTCAGTAAGTGCTTTTATAAATAAAAACATACCTGAGAATCCGCTATGAAGAGATGGAATAGTCCAAAACCTGACAGATCTTTCAGACTTTCACTACCTACTGTAAGTGACAGCGAGATAGGAAAAGACATAGGAAAAGAACAAGTAATTTACAATGCATTTCACTCTGGGAGAAGTGTACATTTTATATGTATGTATTTGGAATTTTTCAATGTTGTGTTGTCCTTTTAAATCAATAAAAGCATCATGTAGCTTATTTGAAGTAGATGGTATTAGAATATAGAGATTTTTCGACGAAGGAAGAAAGTAGACCAAAAATGTGTGATTGTGAACTGATGAAAAAATCAGTGCGATGCAATAAGACTAGCGAGGTAAAAGTTGCAGTAACTGAGGTGGTTAAAAAGAAGTCATTTACAGCAAACCTGAAGCAAAAATAAACTTCTGAGATAATGAATTGTATGTGTAGTACAGCTAAGAAATAGAACATTAGTAGCAAAGAAAAGAGTCTCATATTGTTTTCCAGTACAGTAAGAGTTAAGAAACTTCAGTTGTTATTTATGCAAAAGAGCTTCACTGAGCTCTTCGACCCAACTTGGGTCGAAGACAGTCCTGTTTTCTGAAGCACTTATCAGCCAGGAAACAGTGAGAGACTGCTTGAGATAAGGTTTTACTGCAGGAAAGTTCAAAGGGTCATTAGCTCTGCTCTGTTTTATAGTTTAAAATACAGAGTGTAGTTTGTAAACTGTAAATATTAGAGAATAATTCAATGTTCTAATTTTTTTTTTAAAAAAAGCTATATAGAGACTCTTTTCTTTGCTACTAATGTTCTATTAATTATCCGTACTACACATACAATGCATTATATCATAAGTGTGTTTTCGCTTCAAGTTTGCTTTAAGTAGATGGTAAAGTATACAACAGAAGTCCTTACAACAGTTTTTTAAAAATGAGTATATGGGATGATATCAATATTTTCATTGTTCCTTCTTCTGCTGAAAATAAATATGCATAGATGAAGCTAATGTTATATATATATATTGTGGGACAAACATATAAGAATCCTTTTGAGTTAGTTTGTGAGAATATTAGGAGCATCCAGTTACCTTAGAAACATATTAAACTTTTGTTTGTTTTGTACACAAGCACATAAAGAAGCAACAACATCATCAAAACAGGAAGCAAAATAGTGACAATGGAGTGTATGTACTAAACTGTGCTAAACAAAAACACGTGAGTAGAGCAGAACGCAATGCATTACATGCAATATATAATGCTCTACTCATCATGCGTGAGACTTTACACAAGTAATTCAGCGTAACGCAGTTTAGGGAATACACCCCAATATATCAGATGTACTTGATGTATTTTATCTAGCGGTGCTAAGAATAACCACTCATTAGTGGTGTGAAATAGAAATACTCACCCCTAGGAATACCATCTTCAGCCTTGTCCAGGCTCACAGCAGTATGTGATATCTCCGGTGGTCCAGGGAACATGAGCAGCACTGTAACGCCTGAAATCAGTACTGAAAAAGGGATTCTAGAACTCGCTACCGCTGGTGTCCCTTAAGGGAAGCTGAACGTCCACCTTTCTCTAATCCCCAAATTGATGTAGTAAAGGCAGCAGAAAAGAGAGATCTGCCGAGTTAAAAGCAGCAGAAAGGTTAA
Organism: Hyperolius riggenbachi; assembly: GCF_040937935.1. Taxonomy (NCBI): domain Eukaryota; kingdom Metazoa; phylum Chordata; class Amphibia; order Anura; family Hyperoliidae; genus Hyperolius; species Hyperolius riggenbachi. The sequence continues at coordinate 289,429,518 of NC_090651.1, forward strand.
GAGATGGATAAAAATAGAGCACAGAACTTGAGGCTTGGCTTTGTTGTGACAGTAGTGACCTAATGAAGGGAAGATTCTGTACAGTGAGCAGTGCACAAAGCAGTCACACCGTCAGTAATCCATTGTGCTTTATCAAAAAGCAGTTTCTACAGTCATTGCAGCAAAGACACTGAGTACTGTCCAGCATCTAGAGGAGGACTTATGTAGGAAGTTTAAAGTGCTAAAGTGAAAGATTATAGAAATGAGATGCCAGTTATGTTATATATAGCTCTTCTTTGTTTAAGAGTATTACTGAGATCTAATTAATGCCATGTCACACTCATTGTAATAGGATGCTCTGGCTGCTCTCTAGCCTTTCAGGCCACACAGTTACTGTTTGTCTTTCGGTAGTCTGGTGAGGGACTCAGTGTGGCCTCAGAGGAAAGCCTCTTTAGGTCACATGGGGTCAAACTCATTCCTACCACCACTAGAGGGCGCACTGGAGTGGTGAAGCAGAAGCAGAAGGCTGAGTCAGGGGCTAGATTAGAAGTATCTGAGAAACTACATTCAGATCCAGGCAGGGGAAGATTTAGGTGTTGTGCCTCCCAGGGCCGAGGCAGAGGCGAGATAGGCTCAAGCCTCAGGGCGCAGTGTAGGAGGGGGCACACAAGTCCGACAAGAGAAAAGCGCTATACAAATGTTCCGATTATTTGGATTACAGGGATGGAGGGGCGCTCTTTGGTGTCTCAGCCTTGGGTGCTGGAGGACCTTCTCCCGACTCTGGTACCCCATGAATGTGGTGCACACAGCCCTCCTGGACAGTAGTGTCAGACAGGATGTGGAGGGTGTATGGTGTCAGCAGAGGCGTAACTAGAGGGAAGCAGTCCATGTGACCGCAGGAGGGCCCATAGCAGTAAGGGGGCCCCATCTACTACTTCACCTCCTCTGATAAAGGGGTCTATCCTCAAGATCCATGTGTTTTTGTGGCTCCACTTGTTATGGATGTGGATGTTACACTTATTTTAGGACCCTTGCAAGATGGACTCCCAGAACCAGGCTGTGAGGGTCTCCACTCTCCAGGGTAGGCAAGGGAAAGAGTATGAATATTGGGGAGCCACATCAAAGTTTAGCTGGGGGGACCCATGATGTGTAGTTCTGGCCCTGGGTGTCAGGGCCCTAATGTCAGTCAGAGGGGCCCATTGGTATGTAAATAAGAGATTAAGTGTGTTTTGATTGAGAAAATCAACAAATCTGGTAGCCTCATCGGGCGTGCCATCCCAGGCAACTAACAAGTCGTCTACGTACCTGCCATACTGTCACAAGCCTCCTAGTGGCCGGACCGCACAATGCCTTCCAATCGGTTTCAGCACACAGACCATGCAATCTGTGGTCGCAATCAGTGCGCAGAAACCGCTGGGATTTTGGCAGCAGACTGACTAGAAGGGAGCCTGTGAGTTACGGTAATACAAATTACACACTATTTCAGGGTATAACTGCCACCACCTCTGTTACCATGGGACAGAGGAACCCACTGACTGGCTGACTCTAGACCTGCAAATAGAAAAGGGCTAAACACACTCTATTTTATCTAGCTATCAACAATAGTAGCGACTCTTCAGAAGCCAGGGTTCAGTTTTATGTTGCTGAATAATAGGTGTAGCCGAGCAAATAAATGACGTTAGCGTCATAATTAATATATACAGAGAAAATCATTAAAATCAACAATCATAGAAACATTAGTAGCGCAGTAAAAAAATGAAAAGGGAGAAAATACTTAAGTTCGTGGAAATATGTCCTTTCTGGGAAAACTTGTAAAGTTCCTTTGTTTCAGTTCAGGAGCAAAGTTCAGACAAGATGGCCGCAAACCACATGGTCCTCTGGCTAGCAGCAGCATGCTCTCGTGAAGATGGGATTTGGAGGACTTCCCCTCCCTGTATGCACCCTGGTTTTATGGAAGCTAGTTCTGGGGGTGGAAAAAAGCCAGCCCCCTCCGGTTCACAAACCAATCACAGTTCATTCCCTCTGAGAGAGATTTAGGTTTAAACTTATAAAACGCTGTAATTCAAAACTGATAAATCCAAACTTGAAATGACAAAAATACAGGGAGATCGGGAGCCCAATCTGGTGTATAATCATTTATGTAGAACCAACTTAGGAGCAAGTATGGTCCAAAAAAGATAGGTATCAGCCGCTCTATCCTACATTATATACTACATCTGTATACAACAGACCTAAAGCGTTTTTCCTGGCTCAAATAATTGGTCGACCCGCTCAACCAGACCACAGGTTAGACCTGTGGTTTGGATCCCTCCCTTAGGTCCCTCTAGTTATGTATTATTATTATTAAAACTTTTTATAAAAAAAAAAAACCTATAACCCCCCCCTCCCCCCCTTCCCCCCCCTCCCCCTCTTCCCCCCCCCCCCCTCCCATTGCTTTACTTTAATTCCTAAATAATTATTTGGGAGTAGCCCACACTATTAGATCCTGTTACATACTAGTCATGGGCGACACTCTCTATCTACACACAGTCACGCATCTTTAGGCTCAGGCTACACTTGTGTTACTCTGGTATACTTACATCTATACTATAGCTGAAACTCTTAGAAAGACCTATGGATTTTTGCTCTCCCTTAAACGGAAGTTTATACGGTGGGGTTTTACAAATCCCCCTCTCATATAGGCCTTGGAGCTACTGGGTTTCAAATGTCATTATCACTGTTCATTGTATATTATTATTATTATTTATTTATTTTTTACTATTTACAATTGTTTTAATTTACTTTCTAATGTCTACAATTATTTTATTATCATATTTTATGTAATATATTATATTATGTTCTTGCATGAGGTATCCTTTGAATATACTATTGCATCCATTCCCCTATTGATTTAGCTTCGGCATCCATTCCCCCTTTTATATATATAAACTTTTTTACAGGCAGCAAAGTTTCCCTGACAGGCACGCGCTCTCGGCGTAGGTCTGTCACCATGGTGACAGGCATACACTACATGGCCCCTCCACGTCTATACACCGCCCTCTCTCCTCCCCCTCGCTCTACAGATCAGAGCGCACGTCTACGTTATGACGTGCGCTCAGATACTACGTTCAGCCTCATAGGGGCGGGCGAGTTCAGATGCGTCCCAGATGCGAGGTGACGCTGCTCGCCCGGATAAGACCGCGCCCCCTTCCTCCTCCACCTTGGCCACGTAGGACCGGTGGCGAGATAGCCACGCCCCCGTACACTACCTCCCTGGATACTACTGGGGCTGGCTGGGAGCACATACGCCCACCGCCCCCGCCCCCTCAGCTAATTGACATCGCTATAACCTCCAGGCAGCCAGAGCAGCGGCGTTCATTAGGCGCCCAGGCTCACCAAAAGAACACTTCAGGTAAATTTTTGTTCCCCAGCATTTTTGGGATTCTTTTTTTGAATTGCTCGTAGTCACAAGGGGCTATACTAGACTTTTGCGCTTCCTTATAGGTCCTCTACCTATTATTTTACCCTCCTAGTCCACCCCTCATCCCTCTGATACTTACTTTTTCCCACCCATACTATTTTTTAGATTGGGTAGTCTCTCTACCGTTCCATCTAGAACCTTCTATATAGGTCCAGGTCCTTTTAATTCTTTGTGCAGCACTACCAATTTCATAATGATGAGACTACAGCTGCATACCTCCCTCTCCCTGTAGTCTTTTTATTATATTTTATCTTATGTTGTCAGCTCAGGGCAACACTTGTCCTTTTAGGTCTACTGGCCACCAGGGTACTTATGGTACATATGTGATACCCATCATCCATCTAGCCCGGTTAATGCCACTACCTACGTTAGGTATTTTATGCCTTTGTATGTTATATGTATTGATTTATATCATGCCTCTCAAAAATTCAGGCTCTTTTAGCCATATGTTCTTTCTGTACAAAATGTAAATCCTGAGCGCTGTTTGCAAATTGTTTTTATGTTCTTGTCTCAAGCACGTATATTTGACCTGATGAAGCGGCTACGTCCGTGAAACGCGTTGTCGATGTGCACAATAAATTTTGAACCTCCTTCTACACGGTTTGATTACTACTAAGAAGGTAGGCTATCTCTAGAGTTGTTAAAGCTGTGATATTAGTTACCACATACTTGCATACAAACCAGGGACGCTACCTAAAGTCCTCTCGATCCGACACGGGCGCCTCCAACTATTTCTAAAACTTATAAATGCCACATTTGTTCTGATAACAGATTAACATTCCTCAGATTATGACAATTCCTATGACATAAGATGTGATTAGAGTAGAGGGTCCAGTTCCTGAGAAGTTTAATAACTTGGTTGTAGAGTACCTCTTGCCCCTCAAGACTGGTATCAAAAGATTCAGCAAGACACTACAAACCCAATGATACAACTCTCATAACTATCCTAGATACTATATTCCGTAAATAGGCAAAAAATCATATACAGCATTCATTTACTCTCTGCTTCTGACTGAGTCAGGCAGTCTGGTGTCATGCTGAGTTTATCCTGTCTCTTCAAAAGGCAGTTTTGGGGGCTTTGGGGGCTTACTGCTGGAGCTTTCACACCTCAGTGTCACTGGCAAGGGACTCTTTTGATCCAGTTAATTAACCACACATGCCTTATCAGAAAGCATACTTGGCTCTCATGAAAAGAACTCTGCTAACACCTATGAAGACAACAGAGACCCCCAGGCTTGACTGCCTGGTATCCACAACATAAGATTCGGATCTGGCAAGTCAACAGCAATCGGTGCAGCAAACCGATTGCGATTGCGTTCTCTTTTCTCACGGCTCTTCCATGACACATACCACACAACATATCCACAAAAATGTTATCGTCACTAAACAGGTGTAATTCCTCCCACCAACCCATATACAGGTTGGTTAGCGAAGGGTAGAACTTAGCACCCATAGATGCTCCACGACGCTGTAAAAAATAATTAGAATCAAAAAGAAAATAGTTATGGGCAAGCAGGTACTGGATGGAAAGCCAGACGAAGGTCCGAAGGTCAGCTGAAAAGGCGATATACTTGGCCATATGGAAGTCTATGGAATGCAGGGCAAGATCATGAGGGATACATGAATGCTGTGCCTTCACATCAATTGTGATCCAACTGTATCCATCCCTCCACTGGAAGCCCTGGAGGCTACTCAACACATGTTTGGGAACCTGGGCATAGCCAGGCAACCATTTGACCAGGGACTGTAGGTGTCCATCAACCCAATCTCCCAGGCACTCCCCAGAGAGCCAATACCCGCCACAATAGGCCTACTCTCTGGTGGGAAGCCTGGCTTATGAATTTTAGAAAGGTGATGGAAAACCGGGACCACCGGTGCCTTTACTGCCAAGTACTCAGCTAACTTTTTAGAAAGAACACCCAAGCTTTCACCAAAAGACAAAAGGGTGAACAATTTATGTTGAAAATCTAATGTAGGATCCCTTGACAGGACAGAATAGGTGTCTAAATAACGCCAGAAACAAGCACGCAGCTAATCTTGTCAGATCTAACAATAATGTCAGAAACAACTAATCTGCTGCATGCTTGTTCAGGGTCTATCGCTAAAAGTATTAGAGACAGAGAATCAGCAGGACAGCCAGGCAACTGGTGGAGAGTTTAGCTTGTCTAATTCCCCGTCATCTGTGACTAAGCACAAGTTGTAATTTGATCCCTCAGCTGTGTCAGCTGGCTGCCTTGGCAGAGCAGCTAATTTGTAAATACAGGGTGTTAACCCTATGTCTGCTTCCATGAAAGTAGGAAGTAGACACACTGTATATTTATTGCAGGATTTGTATCAGCTGTAACAAATAATTGTTTTTCTTTAACTACTTAAGCCTATCTGGATGAACATTTTCGTCCAGATAGGCTGAGCTTGCTCCTGCCGGCCGCCACCGGCCGTTAGCCCAGCGATCAATGAATGGGATTATTTGATTCATTGATCGAAGTCCCCTGCAGAAAAACCGACAGCCTCTTAGAGGCTGCAGTTTTTCTGAGTTAAAAAAAGTTTCCGTCCTCATTCATGTTCCTGGAAGCATGATCGTACGCTTTCAGGACTTTTTGACTGTGGACATCTTGTGGCCAAATAGTAAAACTACACCCACATCCATTTTTTATTAAATAAATACATTATTTTACATTTAAAATTAGCTGTTTACCTCCCACACCGAAAATTACCCAAATACAAATTTTAATGAAAAAAAAAATTACAATAAAAAAAAAACATAAATAGTTCACTAAGGGTCTGAAATTTTTAAATATGCATGTCAAAGTAGTATAGTAATATAATTTTTTTTTAATTATGGGCTTGTAAATAGTGATGGATGCAAATTGAAAAAAATGCACCTTTATTTCCAAATAAAATATCAGCGCCATACATTGTGATAGGGACATCATTTAAAGGGTTCAATAAGCGGGACAAATGGGCAAATAAAATACATGGGTTTTAATTATGGTAGCATGTATTAATTTTAAACTATAATGGCCAAAAACTGAGCAATAATTATTTTTTTTCCATTTCTTTCTTAATATTCCTGTTAAAATGAATTTAGAATAAAATAATTCTTAGCAAAATGTATCACCAAAAGAAAGCCTAATTAGTGGCAGAAAAAACAAGATATAGACCAATCCATTGTAGTGAGTAGTGATAAAGTTATTGGCAAATGAATGGGTGGTGAAAGTTGCTCAGATGCAAAAAATGAACAACCCTGTGGGCTTAAGTGGTTAAAGTTATTATGCTGTTGCTTATCCTTTACAGCAGAGAGGAAGTTCTGAGTTCAAGTCCACTTTAACGAACAAGCACTGGGTAAGAGATTATTACCTGGAAATCTGCTTTACAATGTCTCTGGATATTTAAGTTCCCGTAAAAGCAACTCATTTGTTTATTCCCCGACTCTCCTGTCATGAGAAGCCAGCGATATATACGGGATGTACTGCAATTTACTAATTCTCTAGGGGCGTTTGTTCCATTATTCTACTTGGATAATGTTTCCAATTTAAGATTCCCTCATGAAGCTCTGTCAGGAGCTATTGTACTGAATGTAACTATTTTTACTCTGCCAGCTGTATCTGACTCTAAGAGCAAAAGTTCAGGTCAGGGTTGCTCTAGATGCTGGGTTTAGTAGACTTAGTGTAGTTCTCTGAATAATTTAGAATCCTTTCTACACCCTGGCCCTTATGCAATTGACTGTTTCTCCCGAGTGTTCTCCTACGAGAACATGTTTAATTTTCTCTTTAAAATACAAAAAAATCAAGTGAAAAAGTACAAAATGATTTAGAGTATGTCCTTATTTGTTGGTAGCTTCAAGGAAAGGTCCGAGGTCAGGAAAAAATAAAAATCTTATGCCCGAAGCCCCCTCTGGTGCAGATGCCAACCTCGCCAGGTCTGCATCTACTGTGCCTGCATGAGAGCCACCCGCGGTCGCAGTGACATCATCTGGAGTGTTTGCACCGGAGCAGTAGTTCTGTGTCTGCGTAGAACACTCCAGATGATGTCAGCGCAACCGCGAGTTTTCGGGCAGGCGCAGTAGATGCCGACCCTCAGGCCACCGACTGAAAGCGGAGCTGCGTTGAGGGACCAGGATGGCTGCCAGGGGCTGGAGAAAGCCCTGGGTATGTAGATTTGTTTTTTTATTTATCTTCCTTCTTTCTTTTAAAGGGAACCTAAAGCGAGGCTTCCATATTTATTTCCTTTTAAGCAATACCAGTTGCCTGGCAGCATTGCTGATCTATTTGGCTGCAATAGTGTCTTAGGGCTGGTTCACACTGCAAGAGCTTTTTATAATCGCTTGTGATTTTAAAAGCTTTTGCCAATGTGTGTGTTTTCACCTAAGCGATGAGATTTTATAAAAAAATCACCCATTAGCAAGAGCTTTACAAATCACTGGCAATAAAAAGCTTTTGCAGTGTGAACCAGCCCTTAATCACACACCTGAAACAAGCATGCACCTAATCCAGTCAGACTTCAGTCAGAGAGAACCTGATCTGCATTCTTGTTCAGGGTCTATGGTTAAAAGTGCTAAAGGCAAAGGATCAGTAGGACAGCCAGGCAATGTGCATTGTTTAAAAGGATATAAATAGGGCACCCTCTTTATCCCTCTTACTTAAGGTTCCCTTTAAAGCTAATGGGATCCCATATTTAAATAAATAAAAGTCAGATACTCACCTAAGGAGAGGGGAGGGTCCTAATGATCCTTCCCTCTCCTCTCCCGATGCGGCCGGTGCTGCGCTGGTTCCCCCGTTCACATCCCCCGCCAATGGTACTTCGGAAGTCTTCGGGAGCTGAGTCCTCCCGAAGATAGGTGGCTCCATACTGCGCATGCGCGAGTGCGTCATAGAGGGCGCTCGCGCGTGCGCAGTGTAGAGCGGCCCGTCTTCGGGTGTACTCGGGCTCCCGAAGCATTTCCGAAATCCTCCCTTCAGCCGGGAAACAGCGGTATTTGACCAAAACGATCGAATACCGATACGGGGAGCCAGCGCAACAGCGGGGACCGGTAGAGGAGAGGGAAAGCTCTATGGGACCCAGAGCCTCCCTCTCCTTAGGTGAGTATCTGACTTTTTTATTTAAATATGGGTTCCCATTCACTTTAAGGATCCTTTTACACTACTGCAGTGGGATTTGCGCATGGGAAAGAACCCTACTACATCGCACTAGACTAAAGCTTTCAAAGATATATAAGCAGCAGTGCTTTATTTACATACACCATAATGGCTGTTTAGAAGTTGTTGAAAAAGCTGTGAGCATTAGGTGAGGGGGGCAGTGTGATGAGTGAGTCTCCACTCATAAATCTGCCTCCACCACTCTAAAGCTGAATACTGACCTTGCTACAAAGGAAGATGGACTCCTTAACAACGAGTGTCTCCCATGATCCATCTTCCAGCCGGCGGGTATGCGTGACATCACGCAACGTTACATGAGGGACACGAACAAGACTTCAAACAATCGTGGTACTTTGCGCCTGAGTCATCAGGGATCTTAAAGATCCAATCCACCCGCGACGGTCGAGCTGCTAAACGACATTCGCCGGATCGTGCGCCTGTGCCCACATCGCAAGATCAAATGGAAGCGACCGCTTGTGGCTCTAAAAATCGCCACTTGTTGGGAAAATTGTTGGAAGAATCCCAAGGTGGGTATGGGCCTTAAGCAGAACTGCAGGATACAAGTGACAACTCTTAAGTTGCATCTCACACACATGTGCTGACACTAATGAAAACAAACATATTTAGACAAAGTTTTATTAAATGGGCATTGCATTTATTTTATAGATTAGTGTAGCAAAACCAAGGGTTATTGTTAAAGGACAAGCGAGATGACATGTGACATGATGAGATAGGCATGTGTATGTATATTGCCAAGCACATAAATGTGTACCTTTTTTTCTCTGCCTGAAAGAGTTAAAAATCAGTTATGCAAATGACAGTTTCTGTAAGGCCCCGTTTCCACTATCGCGAATCCGCATGCGTCTTGCGTATGCGGATTCGCATAGACAATATAAGTGAATGGGCCTGTTTCCACTTATGCGTCTGCGGGAGCGTTTTATTGTGCAGAGAAAATCTGCACGGAACACCCTGCAGAATTCGCCTGCGTGTGGAATGCAAGCGAATCGCACACAATGTATTTAATAGGGAAATCGCATGCGTTTTTTACGTGTTATTTTACGCGATTACGCATGCGATTACGCATAGGAACCAATGTAAATTAACACAGGCAGTGACATGGTTAAAAACGCATATAGCGTAACATATGCGAAATCGCATGCGTAATCGCGTAAAATAACGCGTAAAAAACGCACCTGCATGCGATTTCATCAGCGGTGGAATCCAGGCGATTCCGCACCGCAATAGTGGAAACGAGCCCTTAGGGTCTGGACTGGGTCAGAATATTGAGTTACCCTCACTGATAAGGAATTACAACCATTAAACACTTTCCTGGCAGTAAATGGCTTCTGAGAGCAGGAAAGAGATAAAAAGAATCAATAGTTCATAGATTGTAGCTCTGGCATATTTCAATGAATGTGTCATTGAGCAGAGACAATGAAACAGTAAAAACTTAAAAACTTGATTTAAATATAAAATAAAACTGCAGAATATCTACAAAAGTCATTTTTAGGAAAGGGAGGAAAGATACAATTGTATTTCTCATCAGTTTCTTTTCACTTCGGATGTCCTTTAATGTGCAATCTGGAGAACTGCTTTAAACCGTGCTTATAACTTTATGAAGCTACTGAACAAAAAGTGATAGACATGTATCCACCAGTCTTAACCTCAGAAAAATGGTGCCTGCAGTTTGCTATGACAACACTACTTCATAAACAGTTGCTAATACTCACCTTCTCACCTCTGACCTAATCATAGACGCTTACTAAGTGGATGGACTTGAAGATGATATGATCCCTCAGATAATTTCATTGCAGATGTCTGTGTGGGAGTAACAGCTGCAGATATACAAAGAATACTCCGTCTGGCAACTATCCCAACAATAGCAAAATATTCTTTCAAAAAGAGGTTGTGATGTCATGTTTATCAACAACACAGGTTCCCATAGTGCATTCTGGGACACATGTCTTAGTCATAGCTTATGATTCATAGCTGTAGCTTGCCCTGCATTACCGAAGCTGGATAATTTAACCCCTTTGCAAGGTCTCTATATCAAGCATGCATCGCTGATCTCCTCAGACATTTTCTCTTAAGCTTATTGTAAAATGAGTTTCGTTATTATAAGTGCAATAATAATGATTTAAACAAAGCAACATCAGTCAAGTCCTCTGTGGAACTTTGAAAATAAGATAAACAAAACAATGCCATCAGATAACAAAAATACACAAATATAAAATACAAAGCATACATACAAGCTAGTCAAGACTAGAGGAATAAAGGACAGAAATGACAGGCAATTAAATAATAGCAAAGTATCTCAATGCTGCAACCCAATTTATGCAATATCAGGGAGTCAACCAGCCACCACCCGTATCCACTAAAGTTGTGATAACAGTACAAGAAAGGAAAGGCACAGTGCAAAGCACGACATTTCGACCAGTGCGGTCTTTATAAAGTGCTTCAGGTAATGAAATAAGTAGTCCGTAGTTTATGTAAGGTGACACTGGACCTGATTTACTTCACAGAGGGAAAACACTGGAGAACTTTAGTGATCAAGAACACCTGGATCACATAATTACAGTAATAAAAGTCTGCAACCCGAGCTATAGTCCTAGAAGACCACACTGAGGACATTCTACAGCAAGATAGTATTTACCAAATTTTATTTTTAACCTCTTGAGGACCACAGGCTTACACCCCCCTAGTGACCAGGCGATTTTTTACAATTCGGCACTCCGCCGATTAAACGATTTATTCCTCAGAGCTTTCTGTTGGTGGTCTCTGATTGCTGCTGCAATTTGTTTTGGTTTTTTTATTAATTAAAAAAAGGCTTTTTTTAAATAAAATAACCAATTTTTTCCCCTTCCCCCCAAAATCCATTTCTTACAATCGCGTCTCATAGGCATCATCCTATAAAAGGGAACAGATTGTGAGCCACTCCAGGTGACAGCTAAGTGACAGGGCTGTCCCCTGTACAGCGCTGCGCTAGATCGCAGCGCTGTACAAATGTAAAAAGGCTTTTTTCTTTTCCTAACAGCCTTCCAGCTGGGATCGAGGGCTGGCAGGCTGATCATGGATCCCCGCACAGTTTGTTTGAGGGAGCTCACGCATAAGCGAGCGCATTGCGAGAGTCACACCATATGGCGCGACGGAGGAAAAAGGGAGCCACTCTGCGGCCGCCGTCCTGTGTTAGGTGGTCACAGAGTTGTTAAAGGTGGCATCTATTTTACTTTACAAAATAGTTAAAACATTTACAAGGGATATTTTTACTACTTTGTACAGCACCTATTGACTTGGGAAAGGTCATTATCTGCATGCTCTGTTTTCCTAAAGCCAGTTTTTTTTCTTCTTTTTTGCACTTAATAAATGTAACCGAGCTAAAACACAGTTGGTGATGCCTACCTTTTTGGGATTTACTGCTCTGTTTTGGAAAAATAAAATAGCACATAACCACCTTTCAGTGGCGTACCAATAGGAGTTGAAGAGGTCTTGACCGCACCGGAACTCTTGGGCCAGAGGGGTCTCGTAGGGCCCTCCCTCAACCACAGTATTAGCTCTTTATTTGTCCTGTTCTTGTAATAATCACTTTTTATAGATGCTTTGAATGATAATGATCATTAACAAGCAGTTCCCCATCCCTTTCTATTAGCACCTCTGACACTGTGGTTGTCCTTAGCAGGTTTTGGTGCGCCGTATAAATTGTTATGTATAGAGTGCTTGGGGGGGGGGCATGTAAAACTCACACCGGGGCCCTTAGCCCATAGCTCCTTACGCCACTGCCTCTTCTAATTAAATGTCAACCCCACAGCTTTGAAGGTAATAAGAGAGTGAAGAGAGTGAGTGGAGGGGCCTTATGATTGATATCTCAATGTCTGGTCACGTGCAACCCTTAATTCTGAAAGCTGGGATTGTTTTTATTGAAAGGGGGACAACCTTCTTTAAAAATAAACATTTTTTTATGTATAACAAAACTTTTCTCTGCTTTGAACACATAAAGACTGTTTTACCATAAGTTCAGTACCTTGGATAGCTACTGCTTTGTGGGTAACTGGACTATGTTCCCATGTGGTCACATCAAATAATAAGGGATGCAGGTGACTGTGCAGATCATGGTTGTTGCAAGTGTGTGACTCGGAAATTACCAAAGCCAAAAGATCAGCATGTCAGCCAGGCAACTAGTATTTTCAAAAAGGAATTAAAGGATTAAAGGACACCCAAGCTAAAGGGGAAAAGTTAAGCTTTACTTACCTGGGTATTTTTCCAGCCCCTTGCTGCAGTTCTGCTGCCTTCCAATCTGCCACTAGCATCTCCAAAAAATCCACAACTACAGTGGTGGTTTCTACGCATGCATGGGTGCATCTGCAAGCCTCTCTTGATAGCGCTCCTAAGGCAGGCAACATTCTGAGCTTGCACAGTTTAAGTCTTCGTGATGCTCACAGCCATGGGAGCGCGATCAAATAGAGGCAGTGGTCATGGGTTTCTGCAGAGTCATGTGCAGAAGGCCATGACCACAGTTATGGTCAGGGATCTTTCAGAGGGGCAAGTGGTGCACTGGAGGGCAGCAGAACAGAAGCAAGGGACCACATAGACTACTAGGAGCTGGGAGAAGTCCCAAGGAGGTAAAGCTTAACGTTTCAGCTCGGACGTCCTTTAAAGATGTCAGCCTTCATATCCCTCTTAGTTCAGGTATCATTTGATTTTTGATTTTTTTTTATTAAATTAACAAAATTATGAAAATGTTTTGCTACACCAACTAATACTGATTTTATTTAGATCTCAAGCTCAGGTATTTAAGAGCTGAGTTCTTTTACATTTCCTTTATGTCATATTGATCACTCGTATATGACACTAGCGCATTGCCCCCTCCATGGCAGCGGGACAGGACACATTTGACTATTCTCCAGTGTAGCCAGTTGTATTACTGTGTCCAGTTAGCGACCATAATTATAAAGATTAATGCTGACACATGCAGATAAGAGAGACAGAAAAGCACACTATAAGGTCTGGACAACAAATTATATAACTCTAGTAAATTCCAAGTCATGAGACCCAAAAGTACAACCACACTGGGAATCACCCAGTATGTGCATATAATTAAGGCACTGGTTAAAAAGGGAGCCAGATACAAAAAATATTGAAGTTATTGTTTAGTAAAATGGATATGCTAGGATATGCTGTGAAATATTGTTTACAGTACTGATATTCTACTATTACCCACTGTACAATGGCGGATCTAGTGGGGTGCAGGCATGGCTAGTGCCATAGGCACCACAGCACCATGGGGGCGCCATGCCTGCACCCCATGTTACCACCGCTGCCTCCCCTGCCTCCCGTCACACCTCAGATAAGTGGCAACTAAACGGGAGATCTGTGAAGTCCATATGTGAGAGAGCAGCACTTATGGCTGCAGATGCTCTTGGAGACCAGCAGGTGGCGATGTGTCCCAGCCCAGCCCCGGAAGATGCAGAGGTAGGAAGAGAGAGAAAGATGGAGTGCCTGGGAAATAAGAAAATATGGATTGCTAGCACTCCCCATGGATGAGAGAAGATTGTGAAAGGAACAGAATAGTGGACTGGAAACTAGAACTGCAGGATCAGCAAGGTCTGTTGTCTTTGGAGAAAGCAGGTTCTTGTAATACAGAGATTGAACTTGTATACTGACTGACACATGGCTGTGAGATGCAGAGCTAGTACATTTTAATGTCATATCTGGGAAGATACCTTACAACAATGTACAAGAGTCATCAACTCATCACATACAGCAGAATACCTGAAGAACAGATATTCAGTATATGTAAAAGGAAAGTTCTAAGTGGCTCAATGATGTGTATGTGTGTGCCTGTGTCTTTGTGTGTTTACAGTATGATTGTTGAGTGTGTACAGTGTGTGTGTGTGTTTCTCAGTGTACAATGTGTGTGTTTGTAAATTTATGTGTTTGTATCTTTGTGTACAGGGTGTGTTTGCGCTTTTGTGTTGTGAATGAACAGTATGTATGTATGTATGTATGTATTTGTGTGCGTATTTATATACAGTATGTAAGTTAGTGTCTGGTTGTGTACAGGGTGTGTGTGCGTTTGTGATTGTATAGTATGTTTGTCTGTGTATTTTTATATGTGAATTAGTGTATTTGTTTGTGTACAGGGTCTGTGTGTGTTTGTGTCTTCGTGAGTGTACTCTATGTGTGTGTGTGTGTGGCAGTTTATGTACATGTATTTATTTTAGCTTTACTTTTGGCAGGGGGTCTGCAAAAAATATATATACCCATATGATGTTTTAACAGTGGAAGGGAGTTCTGACGGGGTGGGGGGGTGCAATTTCAGTGTGTGCCATAGGTGCCTTATTACCCAGATACGCCTCTGCCACTGTAGCCTCTATTTTTATGTTTAATAAAATGAGCACCAGTAAAAGTGATAAACGATTGTTTAATTTACCAATATTGTACTACTTCATTCATATAGTAAAATATCTTTAATTCTTACCGATACTTGACTATAACCTAACTTCCCCCTACTCTCACAGAAACCCACCCCCCACCCCCGTTGGTGTCTAACCTTAACCTCCCCTAGTGGTGCCTAACCCTAAGACCCCCCCACCCCCCCAGGTGATGCCTAACCTTCAAAGTCCCTGGAGAGTGCCTACCCTTAAAGAGAACCCGAGGTGGGTTTGAAGAATATTATCTGCATACAGAGGATGGATCTGCCTATACAGCCCAGCCTCTGTTGCTATCCCAAACCCCCCTAAGATCCCCCTGCACTCTGCAATCCCTCATAAATCACAGCCACGCTGCTGACAAACAGCTTGTCAGAGCTGGCTGTGTTTATCTCTATAGTGTCAGTCTGCTGCTCTCCCCGCCTCCTGCAGAACTCCAGTCCCCGCCTGCATCCCTTCCCTCCCTGCCGATTGGAGGGAAGGGACGGGGCAGGGACCGGAGCTATGCAGGAGGCGGGGGAGCAGCTGAGACTGACACTATAGATGTAAACACAGCCTCACAGCACGGCTGTGATTTATGAGGGATTGCAGAGTGCAGGGGGACCTTAGGGGAGTTTGGGATAGCAACAGAGGCTGGGCTGCATGGGCAGATCCAGCCTCACTATGCAGATCACATTCTTTAAACACACCTCGGGTTCTCTTTAATCCCCCATTTTGTTTGTGTAGTATAAATAAGTACATTACTGTTTAAAGTTTTAATTAACATAGAATGAAAAAAATGATAAACGAGGAGTCAAAAGTTAAAAAATTATCTATTTTTATGTATGTATTTAAGTAAGTTTGTTGAAAACGATAATTTGTAACAGGTAAGAATCGTGGAAGCTGCTCGTTGTGGTGCAAAAAAGTTGAAACGTAAATTCTTTTTTTCTGAGAAAGCATAGGGAACAGTTTCAGAAAAAAAATATACAGTTTTAGAAACGATTATTTGTTAAATAATAGGTTATTGTAATCAATAAATTTGGTATGAAAATGAAAGTTAAAGATAACAAGTGATATAGTTTTACATTTACGCTGCACCCTTTTTATACACTTGGTGTGACTGGGGTGCCCTTTTTAATACATTTTTAATTACGTTCTTTCGAGTCATGCTTAAGATGGGGGCAGGAAAAATTAATTTGTTTCATTTTTTCCCCCCATTCCCTTTAGATTGTAAGCTCGCAAGGGCAGGGCTCTCTCCCCCTTTTGTGTTTTGGAAATCATTATACATTTTATTCATCATGTTACTTTTATCACTGTCATTACCAATTCTGTATCTTGTATTCTGTATCGTTTTTGTATTTTGTCACTAATTATGTATCTTGTATATTAGTGTACACCATTGTCTGTATTATTATGTACCCCATGTTTGTTTCTTACTTTGTACAGCGCCACGGAATATGTTGGCGCTTTATAAATCAATAATAATAATAATAATAATAATTCTTTCATACACTGCTTATTCATTCCCCAGGAAGGAATCATTGATGTCATCATCTATGGACACGCATCCAGACAATCAGCTGGAAATGTAATATGCCCAGCTCTTGCAGGTCTCTTTCTTTGGCAATCTCCACATATATGGCAACAGTAGTTTATTTTTGTTGTTAAGCAAAGTCTTTTGTTTAAAAATTTTGAAAATTCAGATTTTCCAAATGTCTTATACTTAATGCTGACTTAATTTTCTATATATAACAAGTCTAGTTTTCTGAGACTCATATTGGGATCCAACCCTTCCGGCAAAATGCTTACGTTTCGGCTATGTTGTAGCTGGTGTAAGTTGGTATTGTTGGAAGGAAATACTGCAGAATATTTATCTTGTTCACAGGTTTATGTAGTGTTGACAAGGGTACAGATTTAGGGCCATAGAACGCTAAATTAGCTATGGAGGAATGAAACACAATATATGTTCTGAGAAAGTAATTACTGAGAATCTGAGCTTAATTCAATCCCCAGTTTCACTGTAACCAGGATTACTGCTAAGAGTTATAAATCTCCTGAAGGTTGTGGTGTAGGAAGATCTAATCTGTGTGATCAGCTCCCCACACAAGCATTACCGTAGAGAAGCAGACTTTTGAAGACCCACATTGAAGATTAAAAATTTTAGCTGAAAATTCAGCTGCAAACAATGACAGGTCACACAAAAATACTGACAATGGTTGTTTTCCCTCGGCCTGAGGCTTATATTCAGAGCTATTAAAACACAATGGGCCCAATCCAATTCCCTTTCTCTCCTAAGTTTTCTCCTAGGAGATAATTTTTCATCTTCTGTTGAAAATAACTTTCCAACACTCTGCAGTTGAAAAAGTATCAACAAGTAGATGAAAAGTAATGTCAAAATGATTCTGAGTATTTTCTTGCATGCCGGTGGCGTAAAAGGCATTTTATTGGTAAGTTGTGAAAACATTACCTAGGAAAAAACTTAGGAGAAAAAGTGAATTGGATCGGGCCCCATATGTTTCAAAGGAAAACAAAAAATAAGGATGCAAAAGAGTCAGTAGTTAATTTAGAAAGATACTGTATATTCCTTTAATCAGTTAAGTTAGATATGTGTAAGATATACAAAAAGAAAGTGTACAACATTTTGCTCCCCAATTTTAGGCAATTTTGCAATTGTTGCATTTTTTGTATATCTCAAATGTATCTACATATCCACGGAATATGTTGGTGCTTTATAAAACAGTTAATAATAATAATCTAATTACAGGAATATATATCTTTACTAACTAGTGACTCTTATGCATCCTTATTTTTGGGTTTTCCTTAAAACTGATTGGCCCTTATTCAATTCCCTTTTTCTCCTAAAAGGTGGCCATTAACGATACAATCTTTTTCATCCAATTGTACCAAATCTATGTAGTATAAGGGTAAACTGAGTGAATGTTTAATGGATAATTTAGGCAGTTACCTTATATTACATAGAAATGGTAAGATTGGATGAAAAAGATTGTATTGTTAGTGGCCAGCTTAAGTTTTGTGTTAAAAGATAACTTTTTATCTTTTGCTTAAGTAACTTTTCAGCACCCCAAAAAAAGTGCTGTCAAATGATATGTATTTTATTGCTCGTTTGTGGTTTAAAAGGTGTTATATTGATAAGGTATGAAAATATTATCTAGGAGAAAACCTGAAAATCCAGGTAAGTTTTCATTTTTGAGGAGATCAATTTTACTAGGGATGTTATCTGTACCAAATTCTTCCAGTTGGGCTATTGACACTTGTCCACGGTATAACCCCCATTTGGAGAACATCAGAGTTGTTTCACAGTGACATTAAAAATGTTTACCTTCCTATCGTTAGCATTGCTGATTTTCAGGAAGTACCGGTATGCTATACAAGATAGGTGATCCAATACAATGACAAGAGTATGGACCCATTCACATCATTAATGATGCTAAATAATGGTTACCAGTTGGCACTACCCTCAAACTACCCCTGAGTCAGATGCTGTATGGTGAGGTTGCATTCTGTCACACTGAGTGTGGTCATATGACTAACACATCAACATGCTACTTGTTTTCAGCACACTACACTGCTCTGCATTAGTGTGAACAGGTGACACAGAATTAAACTGCAAAGGCCAGCTGGGGTGGGGAATCACTCAGCACCACTTTCAGTGTTAACCTACCCTAGCTGCTAATCGGTCTCCAGATAACTACTGTTATTGGTTTATTTGAGGGAGAAATATATCTTCAGTACTGTTGTATCCTTAGATTTTTTTTCAGAGCTAATAATGCTTCAAGATTATACTGTAATATCTCTTTTCACATCCTGTTCCACAGGAAGAATGGGGCATCCCCATCATTTAATACACTGGTTTTAGCTGCTATTAAAACCTGACACATACTTACTCTAATATCAGGAGGTCATTTTTAATATGGTTAATGGGGACTGGGTGATTTTTTTTAATTCCTGTGATAGTAGTCATAAAGTGGAAAGTTTCTGACCAATGTGATTCTCAGAGATCTCCATGGTACATTGTAAAGGTCCCTCGTTATTCACAGCTGTCCCAACAGTATGGGAAATAAGAGCTGGAAACTTAAGTCATCTTTGTTGGAAGGAAATACAAATGAAGAGTTGAGTTTTGTAATGTTTTCCAGTAGGGCAGTGGTATGCTGTGTTCAGCCACAGTTTTGCATTACTCAGCTTAGGAACTGTGCAGAAGTCTATCTACAATTCAATAGTTGACTAGATCACAGATATTCCTCGGAGTTTTAAACTTTGCCCTCTTAAGAAAATCTTAACACCTTCATCATTTTTAGGAGTCATACTTTTCTGATCATTAATTAAGTGCTGTGAACTCATGTACTTATAGGCAATTTTTTAAACACTGATAATGATCTGTTTGTTCCCTGGCTCGAGGGTGCACATTGCCATCAGAAGCTGCATCTTCTCCCCCCGTTTCTACTTCCCCAATACAATTTACTACTGCTCTCACCTTTCCTCCCCCCAAAAATTAGTTTGGTACACACCATGCTATGCTGCTTCTTTAGTTAGGCTGCACATAATCAATAATAGATACAGATATCTTTTATTCCTCATCTTAACTCCATAACCAGCTCCTGCCATCTCCAACTCAAAAATATATCTCGCATCCATCCCTTTCTCACTCAAGACACAACCAAAATGTTAACCAGCTGAGCGGTCTGGACGAGCTCAGCTCGTCCAACACCGCCAGCGGCTGCCGCTCAGGCCCTGCTGGGCCGATTTTCATGAAATAAAGTGCAGCACACGCAGCCGGCACTTTGCCAGCCGCGTGTGCTGCCTGATCGCCGCCGCTCTGCGGCGATTCGCCGCGAGCAGCGGCGAAAGAGGGTCCCCCCAGCCGCCTGAGCCCAGCGTAGCCGGAACAAAAAGTTCCGGCCAGCGCTAAGGGCTGGATCGGAGGCGGCTGACGTCAGGACGTCGGCTGACGTCGATGACGTCACTCCGCTCGTCGCTATGGCGACGATATAAGCAAAACAAGGAAGGCCGCTCATTGCGGCCTTCCTTGTTTATTCTGGGCGCCGGAGGCGATCGGAAGATCGCCTCCGGAGCGCCCTCTAGTGGGCTTTCATGCAGCCAACTTTCAGTTGGCTGCATGAAATAGTTTTTTTTTTATTTAAAAAAAACCCTCCCGCAGCCACCCTGGCGATTTAATCAGAACGCCAGGGTGGTTAATACATGCTCTTATAATTTCTCGTCTGGACTACTGCAACATACTACTTTGTGGACTACCTTCTAACAAACTGGCCCTGCTCCAGTCGGTACTGAACTCGGCTGCTCGTCTCATTCATCTTTCTTCTCGATCTTCCTCAGCTGACCCTCTCTGTCAAGCTCTTTACTGGCTGCCAATTAACCAGAGGATCCAGTTCAAACTCCTAACCCTAATCTACAAAGCTCTCCACAATCTCTCTCCCCGGTACATATCCTCACTAATTTCCAGATACCAACCCAATCGCAATCTCAGATCTGCTCACGATCTTCTGTTGTCCTCCTCTAGAATCACCTCCTCACATTCAACGCTTACAAGATTTTGCACACGCTTCACCCCTTCTCTGGAATCCCCTCCCACAACACATCCGTCACTCGCCAACCTTTGTTACCTTTAAACGCTCTCTAAAAACTCATTTGTTCCGACAAGCATATGCACTACCTTAAGCCACTTCGCTTTGTCCTAAGACCAAATTGCACTCCTACTAGGTATCCTAAAACACACTGCCTTTATATATTTTATCGTACACTACCCCTCCTCTTGTTTCCCCCCATTCCCTTTAGATTGTAAGCTCGCAAGGGCAGGGCTCTCTCCCCCTTTTGTGTCTTGGAAAACATTATACATTTTATTCGTCATGTTACTTTTATCACTGTCATTAGCACTTCTGTATTTTGTATTCTGTATCATTTTTTTTATTTTGTCACTAATTATGTATCTTGTATATTAGTGTACACCATTGTCTGTATTATGTACCCCGTGTTTGTTTCTTACTTTGTACAGCGCCACGGAATATGTTGGCGCTTTATAAATCAATAATAATAATAATATATAATCCAGTCACTGAAGTTAAGTCTAGGCTGATTTTAATTTACTGTACTTAGACATTAAGTGGTTAATACACCAATGTTGTTGAAAATGGACCCAGAGAAACAAAGCAGGACTATTCTGCACCAGGAGAATGGATACTGGTGTTTGACCACAGACATATTCTCAGCTAAAGCTAAGTACCCCGGAAAGATGAATCGGGTAAATGACCGATGGACAATCTTTCCATGATTCATCTATCAAAATAATCTTGCGGTATGATGCAAATGACCCCTTTTTAAAAGACAGACGGCCGATACGGATCATTAAATGATGCGGTCTCGGATACTGCACAGACACATAATTTAATAATCGTTCATAGCTCTGTACACACTGCTGACTTTACAACGATTATATGTGATTTGATCCATCATGACAGTCACTCGAAACACCAAAGAATAATTGTCGGAAGCCATCATTTGCGACAATTTTCATGATTCAATGATTCGTTGTTTATCAATCATTTTACACAGTTACCTTCTCCCGTGGGCATGGGCCATGACATTAAGATTAAGTGTCAAGTGCTGATGATAAGAAGATTATAGTAATGCAGGAATAGATAACTGGGTGCGGGGTATTAGAAAGCAGCTTTCTTAAAGAGGATCTGGTAGGATTGGGCAAATGAAAATAATGAAGCACTGACTGACGCTCCTGATGAAAATAGTATTGCACAGCCAAAGAATGAGACAATCAGTTGTCAAGTACTTGACTGTGACTCCCAACATTCTAGAGCACCAAAACCAGACAAACGCCTGTCATGTACATCTTTGGTATGACTTGTTTACAAGAGCCTTTAGGCTCCTTTCAATGGAAAGTATATTTCACTGATTTGGTCTCACTGTGGTTATAACGTGTGGTGTGACTTCTTGGTGCCTGGTTCAGTGTGATTGTTAAAGATCGCACCGCACTAAGTGTAAAAGCAGCCCTAAAGTATGTAGCAATGATGAGGATAATATTTTAAGCAAGTGAATACCTGTTTTTACTGAGAAATACATGTGGGAAACTAGGGGAGCGTCATTTACTAAACCATTGGTGTGTGCAGGTATACACACTTTTTCTGTTTTGATAAATGTGCGATGGCTGGAGATGAATCGGTAAGCATGCAAGAGTGAGGATTGTTTCCCTATTCATTTTAATGGAGCTGCATGCAGTTGCATTATAAGCTGCGGACAGCATCTGATGCCAAGAACACAACAGCTTACTATTCTGTATAAAGCTGTTAATTGCCTGCCACTTAGGGGACTGTAGACCAAAGATGTGAAAGGACAGCACACAAACGATAGGGGATATCCGAGCATGTTACGGATTCACCCGTGTAACAGCGGGGTGTATAGCCAATCTTTTCCAAAGGAATCCGACACAGCTCTTTAAGGTTTAATCCACTTTATTGCAGCCTTAAAAGTAAAAACATGGATGCTACACAGCTTTAATGTTTTTACTTTAAAGGCTTCAATAAGGTGGATTAAATGTAAAAGAGCTGTGCCGGATTTCTTTGGAGAAACGTAGGCGACTGTGACAGCACTAAGCTTAGGGTTTCATAAATTCATGTCTAGATAGTACTACTTTCCAGACAAAGATGAATCTTATTAAATTAAAGGCAAATAAGGCAGAGGATTCCTCCTGGTCCAGTGATCTCATTATCTGGTGGCAGTAGAGTAGCAAATGATGGGATAACAACTTTTCAATCAAGCCAGAAAAGCACTGATGAAGAATTAAAAAACAACAATAGATCAATGTCAGGGGGACTACATTGATTGTTTTTTTTAAACCACTTTTCATCTAAGTTGGACTAAACCTTAGAAGCAAAACTGTGATCTTTCTGCCGGGGGTTTCTTTGGTCTTCTAATTAGCTTTTATTTGGTGTGGGGGTCTTTGTGTATGCTGAACATGGTGTAAATGGGTACATGGTCTATGCAAAGAGACCTTCTTTCATTTAGCAGGGAGGGGGTGTTTATTTGGTCACCCACATATTAGGAAGGTGACCAGACAAAGCCTTCCATAAACCTTTCATAATACTCCTACCTGCTCTTGGCAGACTAAAGGTAGGAAAAAGGCCCTTGTCCCAAAAACATACAGATCAGTTAATTGACTTCCCCCTAAATTGGCCACAGACTAAGATACATGCACTACATAATACATACATAGACAAATGACTATGGTAGGGATTAGATTGTGAGCCCCTCTGAGGGACAGTTAAGTGACAGGACTATATACTCTGTACAGCGCTGCAGAAGATGTTGGTGCTATATAAAATACCCAATAATAATGATAATTGCCCTTTCGCATTGAAAGAAGTTAATATTTAATACACTTCCTGACTGGATACCTCATATGTCAAACCATCTGGGATGGTTATTGCTTGGTGCTGGGGGAGGTGTTCACCAATCCACAGGATAGATAGATAGTTGTTTTGCATTTTTGGGTAGGAGGGGGTGCACAGTTTTTACCCAGAATTCTCCAGGCTCCCTATTTCAGCACAGTGCATGCGTGTATCCATGTGCATATATATACTAAATATATTGCTTGCCCTGCTTCAGACATAAGAAATTGCACTGCTTCAGACATAAGGAAATATGCACAACATCAGATTGTACCACAAAACAATACATGATAATGAATGAAGTCAGATGTGCATCTCTTATATGATGATTTTTCAATGCAGCTTTTTGCAGTTTAGAACAGCTGTTGTTATGCTGATATAACGTGACTATAAAATCTATTGTTTAGATGAAAACTTACCAGGGTAAAGAAAGTCCTTATATGTACGAAAAAAACTTACATAAGTAAAGTATACCATGATTTATTTCTTTTTTTTGCTCTGTGCAAGAGGTCTGAGATTGGGGAAAAGATCGGATTGCAAGATCCAGATGAGAAAAACTGTTGCGGATTTACGCCAAAGAACCTGAGAGTGGTCCTAGCAAGACTCTTGAGCGTCATTTCCTATGCCGATTACATTCACAGTGTGTGTCAGCTCTTAGTTTGCATGCAAATTCCTTGGTGTCTCTTATTACCTATTAAGCGGATGCCAGACAGCAAACCAATTTTAAAAATGGACTTTCTATGAGAAAAAATAAATACGTTTACATTACATAATGACTTCAACAAATTACCAACAATATACGTATAGCATTAGGTGAGTGTCAATCACTCAGTGACGCGATGTTATCTAGTGAAAGACTTGGACAGCCACTATGCTGTTTTACTTTCTAGAAGCTGAGCCTACATATGTAATAAGTAAGTGCCTGTGGACATTTAACATAAAGACAATGAACAGGAAAATAAAATGAAAATATCAGAAAACTAAGGAACTATTCACATTAACCTATTACATCATGCAACCAGAAGTATGGGAGTAACATACAGACTATATATATATATATACATACTATACATATATATATATATATATATATATATATATATATATATATATATATATATATATATATATATATATATACACTCCCATAGGACTTTACCCCCATAACATAGCATTTCAGCTTGAAATTTAAATGGAATTAATTGGATTTATTTATCATTTCATTTAAACAACGTCCATAAGGCTTTAAAGGAACAAAATATATATATATGTTTTTCTTTTTACTGTGACTAACCATGAATTAAACCAAACAAAGCGGTATTTACTGTTTGCATAAGAATTCGCGCTCTAGAGTCAATACTTGCTAGAGCCACCGTTGGGTCTTTTGGGGTAAGTCTGCACCAGCTTTTTACATCTGGATCTTGCAATCCGATCTTTGCCCCAATCTCAGGCTTCTTTCAGAGTGCAGCATATGGGGAAGCTAGGAAATACTTATGCAATGTTCCTTACTTCTAATTGCTCTCTCTGGCATACCACATTTGCACCTAAACAGTAGATTACGTATCCACGGTACATCAGTGTAGTGAAATCTGTTGCAACGCTAACTCGCAAAAAGTTGGGTTTGAGAAATGGTCATCCAACTCTATGTAGCCTCTGCAACACTCTACATTGATATTGGATTTTTGGGGGAGGAGAGAAATGATTTAATGGCATTTGGTTTCCTATATAGTGAGGACCACAGAAAGCCATACCAATATCACTAGTTACAGGTGAATCACGAAAAATTAGAATATCGTGCTAAAGTACATTTATTTCAGTAATTCAACTTAAAAGGTGAAACTAACATATGAAATAGGAACCCTTTGCAGGTGTTAATGAGCTGATTAGAGTCTGACACTTTGAGCCTAGAATATTGAATATTTTCACAATATTCTAATGGTCTGAGATTTTGATTTTGGGGTTCTCATAAGCTGTAAGCCATAATCATCAACCTTATAAGAAATAAAGGCATGAAATATCTTGCTTTGCATGTAATGAGTCTATTTCATATATTAATTTTACCTTTTAAGTTGAATTACTGAAATGAATGGACTTTTGCAAGATATTCAAATTTTTCGAGTTTCACCTGTATTTGCTTACATATGAAGGCATTTATATAAATGTAGTACGTATGCATTGTATATACATTCAATAATATCTATTAATGGCATTCAAGTTCCACAAGTCGCATTCGAGACTTAGCAGGCCTTTACTGTCAACATTCCTATAGCATGTTTAAAGCTACATGATGAAAAGAACAATATAACTGGGTGGTCGTCAAACATCCAACACATGCAAGGTATTAATGTTATGCTGAAAGGCACTAACATTGCTTCTGCAGCAGCCTGCAGCCAAAATCAGCCTCATTCATTGTCTAAAGCAAAAAAGAAAACACTTTGGAAGAAAAGTATAATACTGAAACATGATAGGATGCTTTGGCTAGCGCCTGATGGATTTATTTAATATTACATAAGCGCTAAATGCATAGATCACACTTTGCTCTGCTTCTATAAGCAATATATCATTTTTATTCTTCAATGTAAAATTTTAAATAAGGGATATAGTAGATTAGACTCAAACATAAAAACATTTGCATGTAAAATGCAGTGACTCGCTGTCGCATATATCCAGCGGTGACCAATTGCAGGCAAGCTTTTACCACTTACCTTTTTTTAGACTGTTGACACTTGTGATTGGTTATCAGAAATACCAGCTGGAAATAAACATTAAAGTTGTTCATGTTCCTGAGATACTGCACAACATTATTCTTTGCTGTACCTTTTCTCCCTGCCTATGTAATGATCTATGCATTCCCCCTTTTCAAATATATAAATAGCAGCTACTAACCTACAGATAAACATACAAGATACAGAAAGAGCCACAACTAAGGACTTGTTTTAAATCACAGAACATTTTTTTTATGAACTTACCTTCTTGTAGGTAGATAGCACTTTTCAGATGTGTTTTTAGGTTGCAGTTCAAGTTTAAGCAGTGCAGTCTTTAAGCTGAAAGAAAGTCTGTAATCTTACAAAGCTGTGTAGCTATCCAAGGGAACAGAGTTGTGAAAGTTAACGTTGAAGAATTGCAGTACCCGGTATGCCAGTCTTGCTGATTCAAGCGTTATCATCGCTGGTGCTGACTTAGCTATTGTATGAAAAAGTGTCTGTCTGAAGCTGCTATATCTATCATCCGAAAGTGAGACCTTCTTGCTATATTCTGTACACTAATTGACTTCCCAGCATAGCAGAGCTGTAGCTGGCTGGAGCATTGTAAATCTTTTCAACGCTGTCCTTTACAGCTGCTAGGTTTTACTACCCTTTCTTCTCTTTCCCCTCTTGCTGCCCCTATTCCTTTATGCACAATGAGTTAGTCGGTGCCCGGTGCCACGTCTTTTTATCTATTTATGATGTGTGAGTGAGTACGTAAGCCATTCAGACAGTTTGTCCTCTTTTGCTTTGGTCACACTATCTTTTCGTTAGGTCGTGTCATTCACAAATCAATTCTGCTTAATTTTCTAAAATTAGATGAGCTACATTTGGGTTCTCTGTTGTCTGGTGTCATCTAGCAACAAAGAGAAAAAAAAATCACTAAAACTACGGGTTCTATTTACGGCAATGCAGAGTAAGCACCCAGTTTATTACAAGTAAAGTGACGGTGTCAGAGTGACGGCGAAGTTTGAAGGACGCCTTCCTCTAAACCAGACCTTCTCGAATAAGACAGCCAACGCGATGCAGAGATGTCCGGGATGGCAATACTGAAAATCCTGCGCATAAATCACTGGCCGGCCATCAGATATAGACATATTGGCCCATATGCAATTAACTTTTTCTCCTGAGTTTTCTCCTAAGAAATTTTTACAACCTATTTTTGAAATACATTTTCAGCACTTTGGAACTGAAAAAGTACCAAAAAGTAGACAAAATAAAGTACTACCAAAATTATTGTGATTATATTATCACTTACTGGGGGGTTTAAAAAGCATTGTATTTACAAAATGTAAAAATATCACCTAAGAGGAAACTCAGGAGAAAAAGTTAATTGCATATGGGCCCATATGCAATTAACTTTTCTCCTGAGTTTTCTCCCAGGAGATAATTTTTCAACCTCTATTTAGAACAACTTTTCAGCACTTTGTTATTGAAAAGGTACCAAAAAGTAGTTGAAAAAGTACTATCAAAATTATTTCTAGCATTTTCTTGCTTGTTGGTGGCTTAAACGGCATTTTATTGACTAGTTTGAAAATTTCACCCAGGAGAAAACTCAAGTGTAAAAGTAAATTGCATATGGGCCATTAGCTCATGTGCAATTAACTTTTTTCTCCTCAGTTTTTCTCCTAGAAGATAATTTTTCATCTTTAAAAAAAAAAAAAGTAGTATCAAAGTTGTTCTGAGTATTTTCTTGCTTGCTGGTGGCTTAAAAGGCATTTTTTTGACAATTTTGAAAATATCACCTAGAAGAAAACTCAGGAGAACAAGTGAATTGCATACAGGCCATTCTATTTACAGTAGTAACAGAAATGTATCTAGTTATTATATCATATACATATTTGCCTTCTTAACCACTTCGGGACCGGCCGCCTAACACCCCTTAAGGACCAGGCATTTTGCGGTGGAGGGGGGTGCGCGTGTTTGGGGGGTTCGGGCAGCCGGATCCCGTCTGTGGCTGGCTGGGCAGTGTCCCCCACATAGTGGAAAGTGTCCCCCCTTACACCAGCAGCCATCACTCACCTTCCAGGCTCCAGCGATGAGCCGCAGTAGCCCCCTTCTTCTCCAGCCGGCATGTCCGCTCCAAATGATGCTCAGGTCGGGTCGTGGCTTGATGACGTCATCAAGCTGGGACCCGGCGCTGACCTCAGACAGAGCAGCGATGCCGGCCAGAGCAGAGGGGGGCGGTGATCGTCGCTGGAACAGCAGGGAAGTGAGTGGATCCTCTTCTTTTCCCCCCTGCTGCCGCCACTGTCAAAGTGATCACTACGATCCTACGGCAATCGCAGTGATCACGTCATCAGCAGCCATACGCAATGGCTGCTGATCACTGAGGGGAGATGTCAGCTGTCATATGACAGCTTAATCTTCCCTCTTGGATGCGCACGATCGCGTTGGGACAGTTCTTTAGCGCGGACCTTGAATCAACGTCCAGTCAGAACGGTAGCACCACCTGCTGGACGTTGATTCAACATCCGTGGTCCCCAAAAGGCTAAAGAGACTGTAACAAAAATGTCATGCTTTTTTCTACTATTCTACAAGTTCCTAAACCTATTCTAATGTGCTCTGGCTTACTGCAGCACTTTCTACTATCACCGTCTCTGTAATAAATCAACTTATCTTTCCCCTGTCGGATTTGTCGCCCTGTGTCTGGAAGGTTGCAAACTCTTCAGTGTTGTTGATCTGTTATGCATGCCCCCCCCCCCTCCAGGCCCTCTCTATGCACACTCCCGTGTGTGTTATTTACTTTAGGCAGCCTCTCTGCTCTCTTGTCAGTAAGAGAAGAGAGCTGCCTTTTACAAGCTGGATAAATTGTCCTCTGTTAGGCTGTGGAAGGAGCTGGGCTGTCACATACTGAGGAATTACAGACATAGAGCTGTCTGCAGGAAGAAACAATGAGCCTGTCACTAGTATTCAGTGGATGAGGGCTGCAGGGGATAGAAGGTAGACACAAAAATGATCTCTTGAGATTCAGAAGGAAGGCTGTATGCAGCCTTGCAGCTTGTGTATGGATGTATTTTCTATGTGTGGACATACTGTACATAAACCTACTTCCGGTTTTGGTGGCCATTTTGTTTGTTTATAAACAAACTTTTTAAAATTGTTTTTGACTACTTTTAATGCGGCGGGGAGCGGCAAAATTGTGATAGAGGGGAATAGGAGATGTCCCCTAATGCACTGGTATGTTTACTTTTGTGCAATTTTAACAATACAGATTCTCTTTAAACTAAAGTTGTTTACAAATATCCAGCTTTAAGTTAGCAAAAAGTTACTCCAGTACTGCATCACTTTAGGCCAAGTCAGCGGATATGCAAAGCATACTGAGTATAGAACACACTTTCCACACACCTTTACAGGCCTATCCTTCTCCCGGCTTGGAAGCCGGTGCCAATCTCCCGCAGGTACACCACTCCTGCTACCACTTGTACTATATGCGAAATAAGAAGACAGCACACAGGTCGCTTCTTCAAGTAATCTGTATTCAAGCCATACAGTTACAGAGCAAGCAGAGGACACGACATGTTTCAGGCGTAGCCCTTCCTCAGGACACCTGTGTTCTGTCTCCCTATTTCGCATATAGATATGCAAAGCATACCTTATTACCTCTTAAATGTCAGGTGTATGTCTAGAGTTGCTGGTTTACAGCATGCCAATAGGTTATTCATTTTTACAAGGCCATAAAATCCAGCTTAAGTCCCGTACACATGCCATATAAACTCGTCCGAAGAGGCCGATAACTACCACCTCTGCTGAGAGTTCAGCGTGTGTACAGTAGCCCCTGTTGCCCTCCATCCACTCGGCCAGGCAGATTACTGCAGCTCACCAACAGTAGATAGCATTGTTCTTTCTACTTACCCAGCCCACCGTGCCCCGTCACTTCCCCGCCTCTCCGTCCCCTGCATAAAACAGAACAAAAGAACAAATTGCTCACTTGTAAGTGAGCGACGCGTCTGCACAGCCTTGGCCCTACAATGTTGCCCGAGGGATTGGGTCCAGATCCCCTTGGGTGATATCGATTGAGTGTGGGTATGGGCCTTTACAGACATTTGTTTCTGGATATTTTGGCATTTGTTGGTACAAGGTATGGACTTATATGGCTCTGCAAACACTCAAATGATAAGAAAGCATTCTTTGTATAAGAGATACTATGAATAAAAAGGTGAGATTATTGTGCGGAGAGAGAAATAGAATGTACAGGATTAAGCTGATGTGTATATGGTATCACTTCATCACAAGTAAGGTAAGAACAGCCATTAAGGCAAAATAAACAAAAAACAATGAAGCACTAATAATCACCTTTGGAGAAGAAGTACGGTAATACTAGAACTCTACTATGGTAAGTACATTTGTTACTTCAACATATTTCTGAGTGCAAGCCACAGTAATGAGCAGCTTCCTTGTGACTGACCATTGACCGGTCTGATCCTAGTTCTGTTCTGGTGTGCCAGGTCCTGCAGGTAATGTCTTATTGTATAATCTTTATGCTTTAACTGATACCTATCCAGAGATTTTGTGTCTACAGTTGCTGACCCATCTTGTGACCCTGAACCTTTGGCTTCTAACCTGTACTGTACTGTGATCCTGTTCCTCTGACTTCTAATCCATCTTATGATATTAATGCTCCTGCTCCCGACCCATCCTGTGATCCTGATACTTAAGTCCTAATAGACTAAAACTTACAGTATATAGTCTCTAAGTGGCAAAAAGCAGAATTGAGATTCCCTGCTGTCATTGAAACAATCAATAACACAATGATTAATGAAAAGATCAATGCAATGCCAAAGATCTGGGACATATGGCTGGGGAGAACTTTCTATGGGGAATCCAGGGTGGAGATGGGGCTTGGGCCTCACACAATTGATGAAATAAGTCAAATTACACCTCTTCAAGATGTCACGATTACCTATTCTACATTGTTGAATGAACATACTTCCTTATGCTATAATTGTCTCATGTTAACCTATGTTATTGTGCTAATATTACATTCCTTAAAGAGGAACTCCAGTGAAAATAATGTAATAAAAAAAAGTGCTTCATTTTTACAATAATTATGTACAAATGATTTAGTCAGTGTTTGCCCATTGTAAAATATTGTAAATCCCTAATTTACATTGGCAGGTGATGTAGCTGCTGCATGCGGTTTTGGCATTTGGAAACAGCTGTAAACAGCTATTTCCCACAATGCAACAGGGTTCACAGACAGGAAACGAGAGTACGTATTCGGAATTTCTTTGTGGGAGGGGTTTCACCACAATATCAGCCATACAGTGCCCCCTGATGGTCTATTTGTGAAAAGGAATAGATTTCTCGTGTAAAAGGGGGTATCAGTTACTGATTGGGATAAAGTTCAATTCTTGGTAGGAGTTTCTCTTTAAAGTTGTTCAAAACTTTCAAGCAAACTTGAACGAAAAATAAAACTTATGATGTAATGAATTGTATGTGTAGTACGGATCATGAATAGAACATTAGTAGCAAAGAAAAGAGGCTCATACTCTTATTTTCAGTTATATAGCTGTTTTTATAACATTGCATCCTACTGTCACAGGTGCAGTGTTAAAACCACACTGTATTTTACAATATAAAAGAGAGCAGAAATAATGACCCTTGAACTTTCCTGCAGTAAAACCATATCCCAAGCTGTCTCTCACAGTTCTTGGTTGTTTAAGTGCTTCAGAAAACAGGACTGTTTTCCACCCAGTGGGTTGAATAACTCAGAGAAGCAGAGAAGTACTTTTTCATAGATAACGTTCAACCAATATACAAATTGTAAGCATGTGCAGTTATATTTTCTATTGTGGTAGCAGTCTTTACACCCTATACAGGCTCATTAGCTCCTGTCAGCTTGCCCTGTTCTCCCTCTGCTCTACAAGCTACGCAAGGCCTGTACACACTTCCAGCTAAGCTCCTCTAAAATGATAGTTTTTGATTGTCTTGGTTTGATTGGCAATCTCTTGATTGGCTACCTGCCGAACTGCATATTCTGCTCTTTGGAGAGGTCAGTGGGATGCGATGGAGCAAGCTGCCAGTGCCTGACATGGTATACAATTGCTTTTTGGCTAATGAGTAGTCAGATGGCATCAGAGGGCACCTCTACACACTTGAAAAAGGCACCCAAATGATCAAGAATGCTTGTTGTGGGTAAACTAAAGCCTAATGCACATTACAAGGACTGTTGTTTATGGTGAATTGGGATTTGATACCTCCAGCCACATTGTGGTGCAAAGGTAGTACAGATGTGTTGCTAGTCTTCAGGCTAGTGATGTGTTCTGTTGCGTCGTGGCGGCACGGAACTGTGGATGAAAAGCATCACAGAGCAAGTGGGGTGAGTGGGAATAACAATGCCGCAGCCATCGCTCAGCCAATCGGCATTGGGGGTCACTGTACACATGCTATATTCTCAGCGCAGGCTGTTGTAATTAGCTGTGTCCATAGTTTAAAGGATACCCGAGGTGACATGTGACATGATGAGATAAACATGGGTATGTACAGTGCCTAGCACACAAACAACTATGCTGTGTTCATTTTTTTTCTTTCTCTACCTCAAAGAGTTAAATATCAGGCATGTAAGTGGATGACTTAGTCCTGACTCAGACAGGAAGTGACTACAGTGTGACCCTCACTGATAAGAAATTCCAACTATAAAACACTTTCTCCTAAAATGGCATCTGAGAGCAGGAAAGAGATAAAAAGGGCCAATAGTTCATAGATTTTAGCTCTGGCATACTTCAATGAATGTGTCATTGAGCAAAAACAATAAAACAGCTAAAACTTAAAAAGTAGATTTAAATATAAAATAAAACTGTGGAATATCTTAACCACTTTACCCCCAGCGGTACGGATATCTCCGTCCCTTTTTCCATCCCATCACCCCCAGGGACGGCGATATCTGTACCTCCCGCGCTCCCGCCGCTGCCCACGTTCCCGCTCGCTCGTGCGCGCGCTCCCGCTCTTGTGCACGCCGCCGTCCACTTGCCCGGAGATCAATGAACGGGAAAAACCATTCCTGTTAGTTGATCTAAGCCCCCACAATGATCAGCTGCTTCTATGAGAAGCAGCGATCATTGTGAGAAAAAAAAACAGTTTCCCAGCCTCCTAACACTTCCTGTACGCTTGCAGGTCGCATAAACGAAAAGTTACTGTGGCCATCTTATGGCCAAATAGTAAAACTACTCCCTAAAGCATTTATCATACACAAATACAATAGTTTTACACTAAAAAATAACTCATTACCTCCCACACTACCCATTTTTTTTTTTTTTTTATAAAAAAAATAAAAACATTTTACAATAAAAAAAAAATACATAAATAGGTACTTTAGGGACTGAACTTTTAAAATATTTATGTCAAGGGACAGGGTATAACACTGTTACTTTATAAACTATGGGCTTGTAATTAGGGATGGACGCAAAACTGAAAAACATGCACCTTTATTTCCAAATAAAATATTGGCGCCAAACATTGTGATAGGGACATAATTTAAATGGTTTTATAACCGGGACAAATGGGCAAATACATTTCATGGGTTTTAATTACAGTAGCATGCATTATTTAAAAACTATAATGGCCTAAATATGAAAAATAATGATTTTTTTCCCACATTATTTCCTATTTTCCCATTAAAACACATTTAGAATAAAATAATTCTTGGCATAATGTCCCACCTAAAGAAAGCCTAATTGGTGGCGAAAAAAACAAGATATAGTTCATTTCATTGCGATAAGTAATGATAAAGTTATAGATGAATGAATGGAAGGAGTGCTGAAAGGTTAAAATTGCTCTGGTGCTCAAGGGGTAAAACAACTCAGTGGTGAAGTGGTTAAAAAGTCATTTGTGGGAGAAGGAAGATAGATACAATCGTTTATTTCATTCATTTATTTTTGCCTCGGGTGTCCTTTAAGCTGCAAATGTGAATGACCTTTAGCATGATTTATCTATTTGTGATCTGAATCCCAATCTGGGATTTGTTATTTGCCTAAGTATGAACAATGCTTTGCATAAAATGTTCTGTTTTGATTGAGTTTCAAGTTGCACGCTATTTGCAAGAAGCTCAGAAATGTTACACATCATTCACCATCACTGACATACAAGGATAAGTATAACAATTTATTGCGTTAGAATTAGAATTTGCAAGGACTGAATAGTAGTAAAAATGTTTCTGTACCATGTTAGCCAAACAAATTATGTAGGTAGAAAAATACTCTTGTAAAAGTAATACCTTTTAATGGCTAACTGATAAAGTTAAATAATGCAAGCTTTCTGGGATCTAGTCCTCTTCTTCAGGCATATTTCTAGATGTTAGCTGAAGTAAAACACTGATGCAGGTAAATAGTAAACACATAGATGGCAGTTGTGCTGGTTACTGTTTAGCAGTTAGATGTCAGGTGATCAGCAGGCTGGAGCCAGTGAGCTCATGCAAGCAAACATGAAATCCAGCAGGTTTCTGAAGATCATGAAGCCAAGTCAATCATGTTACATAAGGAGTTATGAGGGACTGAATAGGAACTTTGCAAGGGCTAATCAGATTTAGAACCTGCTGATTAATTCATTGGCATCTTATCTATTAATCAAGCTGCGTGATAATTAGTTATCAGCTCTCAAATCCAATTAAACTCTGGATATTTGCTGTACAGCTTCCCAAAATTCAGGGATTTTTTTTTCCTTGGACATCAAATTTGCACATAATTAATTTAATTATGTAACCATCTCTGGAAGGCAGTAGTATCTGAAAATGTTACATTATATAAAATAGGTTATCTTGATAAAATTGTAGTTCTGCAGAAAGAAAAAAAAATACCAAGCCATAGTGGTCCTAGCTGAATTTCTGTTCATTTCTACTAACTGCACGCTCAACTGATGAAAAAAATATTTCTTCCACTTAGCAACTTTAAGAAACATTTTGCACGCTTCACATTGAAGCAGTTTTGTTGACGCTACATACTTGTGCCTAAGTACATGGAACAATGAGGAGTCTTACCTTCCACCTCTCGCACTTGATTCCTATGTCTTCTCTTCCTACTGCTCTAGGCACTACGTGTACTCAAAGGACCACCAAAGATAGGAAACTCTGCATGCGTCAGAAATATGTAAGAATTTATAAACTTGATAGGTCAGGAGCCAAACTTCAGACCAACAAGTTCACAATATATAAATTTCTTCTGGGACTGCGCAATGACAGTAACTTTATCTCACGCAACAAGTTTACCCGTCATGTCCTTCTGACCTTCTTGTGTGATGGGTAAAGCAGTTCACACTGTGCACAGATTCTTCATAGTTTCTTAAATGTCTGACACTTGTTGCTACTGAATTAGCATCCCCCCTCCAAGTTAGTTGTAGCATCTTCTCCCACTGCTGACTAGAGCACCACAAACTTAAGTCCTGATGCCTCAAGCATTTCTCCTGAGTTGTCTCACCTTAGCACTTTATCACCTTGTCTTTATAATAGCTTTTCATTTCCTAGCAAGTAAAAAGTAGTATAAACAAGGTGAAACATATGGTGGCCATACATGGTACAATTTTTCATTTTTTTTCGATTAGATAATTTAGTTCGATTATTCCGTCAGATCGAATTTAAAGATTTTTCCAGCATGTCCGATCTAATTTTTCTCGAAAAAACTGGATAATCGTTCGAATTTCTTGGTCTAAAAAAAAAAAATAATTTCAACTTTCATTCGATTCAATCATTTAGATCGAATAAACGGGATAATCGAACGTTTTTATTGTACCATGTATGGCCACCAATGGCAAGATAAAAGTTTAGTTAATCAAGCAAAACTTATTTTAAATGACTTTGGGGTTGATTCACAACACTTTTCTTATGAATTATCTCACATTGGAGTGTATTCACTATCTGTAGGTAAACTTAACTTGTTCATACAGCACACCTAAAGAGAAACTCTGACCAAGAATTGAACTTTATCCCAATCAGTAGCTGATACCCCCTTTTACATGAGAAATCTATTCCTTTTCACAAACAGACCATCAGGGGGCGCTGTATGACTGATATTGTGGTGAAACCCCTCCCACGAGAAGCTCTGAGGACCGTGGTACTCCTGGCAGTTTCCTGTCTGTGAACCTTGTTGCATTGTGGGAAATAGCTGTTTTCTGCTCTTTCCAACTGCCAAAAAAGCATGCAGCAGCTACATCACCTGCCAACAGTAAAAATGTCACCATGTAATAAATGTCAGAATGTAAATCAGGGATTTAAAAGATTTTACAATGGGCAAACACTGACTAAATCATTTATACATAATTATTGTAAAAACGAAGCACTTTTTTATTACATTATTTTCACTAGAGTTCCTCTTTAAAGGTTACCAGACGTTACACAAATTACATAATGCTCTATATGCAAATAAAGTAACTCACATTGTGTGTGCATCATCTACCTAGAGGTTGCATGTATAATACTTGTTATTTAACTTCTGTAACATTCTATATAAAAAAACCTAAGTGTCTCTGCGCCCTGTCCCTCTGTGTGTGTGTTCGTGCGTTTGCGCTACTGCGCATGTGCCACATGGACAGCCATTGGGACAGGAGCAGGATGGGCCAGGGGGACGGCCAGGTGGGTGGGTGTGCGCGTGCGGCGGGACGTTTGGCCAGCAGGTGCACACGGCGCGAAGGGCATGGGCATGTGGCGGTGATGACAAACCTAGAGCCCATTTTTAAATGGGCTAAGGTCACTAGTATTATATAATTTGCTTCAAGTGACACTAGGCGAAAAACAAACAAACCGTATGATATAATGAATTGTATGTGTAGTACAGCTAAGAAATAAGATATTAGTAGCAAAGAAAATAGTCTCTCTCCAGTACACGAAGACTGAAGAAACTTCAGTTGTTATCTATGCAAAATAGCTCCTCTGAGCTCTTCGACCAAACTTGGGTCAAAGACAGTTCTGTTTTCTGAAGCACATCAAAGAAACAGTGAGAGACAGCTTTAACTAATGTTCTACTGAAGGGAAGTGCAAAGGGTAATTAGTTCAGCTTTGTTTTATAGTTTAAAATAGAGTGTGGTTTGTAAACTGAAAATATGACAGGCAGAATGGTGCAAAAAAAAAAAAAAAAAACCTCATATCATAAGGGTTTTTTTTTTTGCTTCAGTGTCAATTTAAAGCCAAGATAAAGGCTATGTGTTCTGCCTGTGAATATATAACCTTAGCAGTGTTTCACCTTAACTATAATAAATCGCTTAAGCACCCAAAAAGCATGAAATAATTAACCTCCTTGCCGGTTATCCCGAGCTCAACTCGGGGTAACCTGCGCAGGAGGATTTCTCAGGCCCCGCTGGGCCG
Source organism: Hyperolius riggenbachi (assembly GCF_040937935.1). Lineage (NCBI taxonomy): Eukaryota > Metazoa > Chordata > Amphibia > Anura > Hyperoliidae > Hyperolius > Hyperolius riggenbachi. The sequence continues at coordinate 289,466,962 of NC_090651.1, forward strand.
ATTTGCATAATTTTTTTTTTGTTACAAGTAACTAGCACTTTGCTAGCTGCTTGTAACTTCCGATCGCCGCCGCTCGCCGCCGATCCGCCGCAATCCGCCGTGCCAAGCCGGCTCCCCCTCCCCAGACCCCTGCGCAGCCTGGCCAATCAGGGCCAGGCAGCGCTGAGGGGTGGATCGGGATTCCCTATGATGTCTCGACGTCGATGACGTCGGTGAAGTCATCCCACCCCGACGCCATGGCGACCGGGGAAGCCCAGCAGGAAATCCCGTTCTGAACGGGATTTCCTGCTTACTCCGATCACGCGATCGCTGGAAGCGATCGGAGTGGCTGCAGAGCTGCCGCTGCTCAGCGGCTATCATGTAGCGAGCCATGGGCTCGCTACATGATTTAAAAATAAATAAATAAAAAAAACAGTGCTGCGCTGCCTCCTTGCCGGGGGAATTAGACCGGCAAGGCGGTTAAATATAGGTACTGAAAACACCATACATACACTCAAATAAACTATTATCATAGTGAAGTTAATTGGGAAGCCTGGCAGGACATACTGTACATGACAGAATGCCACTTAAACCTGATCTAGAGGAACTTGAGTTCTTCCTTAATTACATGTTTTCAAAGCCACTTTATAACATGTATGAAGCATTAAAAAAAGATTTCCCATCACAGGCACATAAATGCACACTTGTAGATCTCGAGGAAAGTTAGTCTCAACAAATTCTGTATCTATACTCCTACTCCTAAAATGACCTTTATTTTTAGAATCCCACTGTTTTATTTTCTGTTTAAAAGCCGAAAAAAGTATGTTTAATGTTTTATTGTCACAGCTGAGTGACAATCTTTCAGTGTCGCAGGGATAGAATATATAAACTTTTGAGAAAAACTGTCACTTGCATAACTGAACGTTTAAAGTATACCCAAGGTGACATGTGACACGATGAGATAAACATGTGTATGCACAGTGCAAAACATTAATAATCAGACTGTTTTCATTTTTTTATTTTGCTGCCTGAAAGAGTTAATTTTCAGGCATGCAAGTGACAGCTTCTGCCTTGTCTGTACCTTGTCAGGAATATAGTAAGCCTCACTGATAAGCAAATTAAAGCCATAAAAGTTTTCCTGGCAGAATACAAATTCTGAGGGCAGGGGTGAGATAGAAAAAAGGTCAACAGTTCATGTATTTTAACTCGGGAAGGGGGGGGGGACTTAATAGGCTGCCATTGAGCAAAGACATTTAAATAGTCAATCTACTCTGTAAATGTTTAACCACTTCAGGACTCAGCCTTTACCCCCCCCCCCCCCCTTAAGGACCAGCGCTGATTTCGAAGATCGGTGCTGGGTGGGCTCTACAGCCCCCAGCACAGATCAAATAACAGGCAGAGCGACCAGATCGCCCCCCTTTTTTCCCCACTAGGGGGATGATGTGCTGGGGGGGGGGTCTGATCGCTCCTGCATGCGTGTGGGTGGCAGGGGGGCACCTCAAAGCCCCCTCCATGGCAGGATTCCCCCTCTCCCTCTTCTCCCTCCCTGCCCCGGAGATCGGAGGCTGCACAGGAACGGATCTATCCTGTGCAGCCTCTAACAGGCTCCTGCCTGTCATGTGACAGCGATCCCCGGCCGCTGATTGGCCGGAGATCGCTGATCTAGTACAACGCTGCTACTGTTAGCAGCGTTGTAAAAATGTAAACAAAGCGGATTAATTCCGCTTGTGTTTACATTTAGCCTGCGAGCCGCGATCGGCGGCCCGCAGGCTATTCACGGAGCCCCCCGCCGTGAATTGACAGGAAGCAGCCGCTTGCGCGAGCGGCTGTTTCCTGATTAATTAGCCTGCAGCCGGCGACGCAGATGTGCGTCGCTGGTCCTGCAGCTACCACTTTGTTATGAGTCGGCGGTCGGCAAGTGGTTAAATATAAAATAAAACCATGGGATATTTAAAAAAAAAATCACTTTTAGGAGTAGGAGGAAAAATACAACTGTTTATATCATCAGTTTATTTTCAAATAGGGTTCACTTTAACTATTTCAGGTAGAAAAAAAGGGGGGGCACAGCCTAGTTATTTATATGCATGGCAATATATATACACATGTTTACCTCATCTTGTCATATGTCAGCTCAGGTTAATGCTGGTTTCATTCCACTTTTTATAGGCTCTGCTGACTTCACTTTACATCAAGGAGTAAACAGCCATGTGAAATGTTTTTCATTAACCACTTCCGTACTCAGGGGCGTAGATATGGGTGGGCAAGGGGGACATATGTCCCCGGGCGCAGCACTCTGAGGGCACTCAGCACGGCCACTGCACCCCCACATGCATGAGAGGCGGCTCATTGGCTGCCTGAAGTGCCCCTGCTTCTCTCCCTCCCTCTGCAGAGGAGTGCAGAAGCATTAACAGCAGCAGAAAAATCGGGCACATCTGGCTATCTAAAGGGGGACACATTTGGCTTTCCATGGGGGGTGTATCTGCCTCTCTAAATGGGGAAAGGTGGGCCTATCTGGCTATCTATGGGGGGGCACATCTGGCTATCTAAAGGGGAGCACACTTGGCTATTTAAAGGGGGGCACCTCAAGCTATCTGAATGGGGGAAGGGGCACATTTAACTATCTAAATGGGGGAACATATGGCTATACGTATACAGCATTTGTACATCTATGTCTTGTCTATGTCCCCGGGTGCTGAAAACCCTAGCTATGCCTCTGTCCGTACTAGCAGTATCTGGCACTTAAGGACCAGATACTGCTGGCTTCCGATGCTGTCTACCATTGTAAGCCAATGTGATTGGCTCTCCGTTATCATGCGTTCAGGAGCCAATGAAAGTGGCTCCTGACCTGCTCACAGCAGAGCGAGTGAATAACAGGGTGGAAAGAGCGGCAAGAGCGGCGTTGCAGCAGGGATGCGTAATACCGTAGCAGTAGAAGCTATGTCCAGTCAGAGCCATAGCATCACCTACTGGAGATAGATTTGTACTGCTTCGGTCCAGAAGCAGTTAATATACTGTCTAATTATGTTTATCAATTATTGCATATGTAATGCATTCATCATGCCAACTTTTAAGCTGTCTTGCATGCAGGGATGCGCTTCCGAGCAGCTACATACTCGTAGCTATTTGGAATCGAATTGCTAATTAGTCCAGCTGTGACCACGGGAGAGGGGAGGTTAACTTACCCATGCGTCCGATGCACTCCATTCTTGTCATACATCATGTTCCACGTCACTCCCACGCTTCCTCCTTGCATGTTGAAAGAGGAAGCATGGGAGTGTCGTGGAACGCCACATGTGACACGAATGGAGTGCATCTGATCAAACAGACACATGGGTAAGTTAACCCCCCCTCTCCCACGGTCCCCTCTCCCGCGGTCACAGCTGGTCTTTACAGGCGCACTTGTTCCTGAAGAGGAGCGTGGCCCCAATCTTCAATCCAATAAGCCCTTGTCAGATTTCTTCGGTGGGGGGAGGGGGAGTATGTGGTAAGGTCAGCAACGAGGGACGAGAGGACAGTGCGAGTCTTACGTAAGTATATGTTTCTTAAACTGAGATTCAACTCGGGTACACTTTAACAGACCACTAACAGGAAACATTTGAAAATTTTAAATAGATGTATATTAAGCACATTTCACTCTTATTATATGAGTAAAATGCACTATGAAATTCTTTTTGCTTTTGCTGGTGGTGCTTATTGTAGGTATCAAAAAAACTGACAAATCTGACTGGTTTTGGACTAGCCCATGTCCTCATAGGGGACATAGGGGATTCTCAATATTCCCTTTATTCTGTATTAAAGCACTCCCTGGAAAGAATCTATACAAAGATGTTGGCCAGCCCCCTAAACACTGCACACTGTTCTGGCAGTAAGTAAGACGTTGCGTTTGATGCGACGTTAAGGTCGCACAACGTGCCCCTAACACAACGCATTGTGCACTATAACTTGGACGTTATAGTGCATTCTTTAGCCCTGCATTTGGTGCGCCATTTTCGTCGCACAGTGATAGAATGAAAACGGCGCATGCGTTAAAAAAAAAAAACATTACTGAGCATGTGCAAACAGTCTAACGCAGCTAAAAACGTGTATAACGCATAGCATGCAGCACTTTCATTTAACGTGCAGCGTTAGACACCGATGCAACGTCTGCACTGTGAACAGCCAGATTTTTCATTGCTGTAAGTTATTGTGCGTTGCATGTTGTTGTAACATGCGACTTTAACGTCGCACTGTGAAAGAGGCCTGAAGTGCTTGTGAAAATAAAGAAAGTTCAGTGCATTTTCTATGAGCAGATGGACGAGTCCAAAGCCCGTCAGATCTGTCAAATGTGTACCACCTAATGAAAGTGACAGACACACACGAAAAAGTAATTTGTAGTGCATTTTACTCAAAATGTATGGTACATGTCAAACATATGCATACAAAGAGGAACTTAGTGAATTAAATATATTAATAAAATAATACTTATTTTTGTTCCTTTATCAATCATTAAGAAAATGTTTGCCCATTGTAAAATCTTACCTCACCCTGATTTATAGTTATAAATTTGTCAAGTTTTTTTTTTTTGCAGAGAAGCAGCAAAGCATAGCATGATAGTTTACCTACTTCTAGTGGTGGGACAGGCCCTCTGTCATTTTCTCTGCATCGTATTTGTATGCCGTGCAGCCTATCTCTTTTCAACTCCTGATGCACATCACCTGACATGCAGAGATAGGCTGCACAGCATGCAGATACGATGCAAAGAGGAGTAAAGACCTGTCCCGCTGCTGGAAGCAGGTAAAGTATGATACACCACTGCTGCTCTCTACTGTCACAGACTACTTCTGGGAGGAAGGAGGACCAATGTGCACATCATCTACCTATGGCTGAGGGGAGAGGAGAATTCTAGTTTGGCGATCTTGCTGGATGGGGGGGGGGGGGGCAGCAGGGTTATGCTGGGAGGCCCAGGTGATTCTTGTTATGCCCCTGATCCTGCAAATACGATAATAAGCTACCCAGTCCCCACAGCAGTACTTGGCCCCCTAAAAATGTCCTAATCTACCTATTTCAGCAGCAGAGATCTTATTAGCTATACAATAATAATACAATAACATTTCTATAGCGCTTTTCTCCCATAGGACTCAAAGCGCTTAGGCTCTCTCAGATTCAGTAGTTAGTAGGATGAAGTATTCACACAACAAAAGTTATATTTCTGCAAATGCCAGACTGAACAGGTGGGTTTTCAGTCTGGATTTAAACACATCCAGGGATGGGGCTGTCCTGATCTGTTGAGGTAAGGAGTTCCAAAACATAGGGGCAGCATGACAGAAGGCTCTGGGACCAAAAGTTTCCAAGTGGACTCTGGGTATGACTAGATTATTAGAACCTGTGGATCTGAGAATGCGGGGATTGCTACGCAGCTGTAACATATCTTTCAAGTATCCAGGGCCTAGATTATTCAGGGATTTAAATGTCAGTAGGCCGATCTTGAATAGGACCCTCCATTCTATAGGTAGCCAGTGAAGGAAATGCAGGACTGGCATTATGTGGCAGTGACGGGGTTGGTTGGTTAGCAGTCTGGCAGCAGTATTCTGTATCAGCTGTAGGCGGTACAAGACCTTTTTTGGAAGGCCAGTGTAGAGAGCATTGCAGTAGTCCAGTCGGGATGTGATGAAGGCGTGGACTAAGGTTGGCAGATCTTCTGGGGGTATGAGGTGGTTGATTTTTGCAATGTTCTTTAGGTGAAAATAGGATGATTTCACCACTGCAGAGATTTGAGTTCTGAAGTTTAAATCCCCATCAATTAGAACTCCCAGGCTACGCACATGATCAGAGCTGCGTAGATCCGTGCCTCCTATTCCCAGTGGTGAAGACTGCAAGTTAAGTTGTTTTGTTATCATGCTCTGCCCTCCAATCAGAAGGACTTCAGTTTTGTCTGCATTTAGTTTCAGCCAGTTGTCATTCATCCATTGCTGTAGTTCACGTAAGCAGGCATTTATAGTTAGAGTTGGGTCTGTCACACCAGGCTTGAAGGAAAGATATAGTTGGGTGTCGTCTGCATAGCAGTGGTATGTCAGGCCATGTTTTTGGATTAGTTTTCCCAATGGTAGCATGTAAATCGTGAAAAGCAGGGGAGAGAGGATTGAGCCCTGGGGCACCCCATACTTAAGTGTTACAGGGGTGGACAGGAAGGGCCCCATAGACACTTTGTGGGTTCTGCCACTCAAGAAGGATTGGAACCACTGAAGTACTATGCCATCAATGCCGCAGTATTCCTGTAGCCTGTTTATCAAGATGTCATGGTCAACTGTGTCAAAGGCTGCAGAAAGGTCTAGCAGTATGAGGATCGAGCACTCTCCTCTGTCTCTTGCCATGAGCAGGTGGTTGCATATTTGGATGAGGGCAGTTTCAGTGCTGTGGTGTTTCCTGAAGCCAGACTGGAATGGGTCATAACTGTTATTTTGTAGGATTCTGGCTTCTAGCTGGAGGTATACAGCTTTTTCAATTAGCTTGCCCAGAAAGGGGAGGTTAGAGACAGGTCTGTAGCTGGTCATTGCATCTGGGTCCAGGGAGGGTTTTTTGAGGAGAGGCCTGATGATTGCTTCCTTCAGTAAAGCAGGAAATATCCCTGATTGTAAGGAACAGTTAACAATTTTGAGGAATACCGGTACGAACAGGTCGGGGCAGTTCAACATGAACTGTGTTGGGCCAGGATCCAGGTCACAGGTAGTTAGGCGGACGTGAAGGAGGATGCTTGATGTGACTTCTTCATCAATTTCTTTGAAGTTTGACCAAGGTGTTACGTTGTCTCTGCTAATGGTCTTCGGCGCTATATTAGGCTCAGATGCTGTAAGTTGGATGGCGGACCTTATAGCGGAGACTTTGTCTGTGAAGAAATGGGCAAATTGGTCACAGAGGTCCTTTGAAGACTCGATATTAAGTTTTTGACATGCTGGGTTGCAGAGTTTTTCCACTGTGCGGAACAGTTGGGCTGGTTTGTTAACTGCATTTGCAATCTCTTGTGATAGAAAGGATGATTTTTTTCCCGTGATTACCTTTTGGTAGCTCTTCAAGTGGAAGATTAAGGCATGTTTGTCTTCTGGGGACTGAGATTTGCGCCACAGCCTCTCAAGTTTTCGGCCTTGTCTTTTCAGCTCTTTTATAGCGTTATCAAACCACTGTGCATGATGGTGTGGAGTAAGATATTTGGTGCGCAGAGGAGCAATGGTCTCAAAGGTGGAGGACACACATTTGTTGCATTTAAACACCAGAGTATCAGGGTCCAAGCTGGAGTCAGTCAATTCATCAAAGCTAAGGTTATCTCGGATATGTTGAGGTGTTAGCCCTTTTAAGCGCCGATATTTTATTTGATTCTTGACCTGGTGTTTGACGGCTGGTATTGAGAGGGAGAAGTGGATAGTGTGATGGTCTGACCAGGCAACAGGATTAATTTCCACATTGGCTATTGACAGCCCAGTATGGAATATAAGGTCCAGAGTGTGACCTTTCCTGTGAGTAGCAGAGCTGATTGATTGGAGGAAGCCCAGTTCATGTAAGGCACAAGGTAGCTCTTTTCCAAATTGTGAAGAGGAGTCGTCCACCCATGTATTGAAATCTCCAAGAACAATCCATCTGGGGTGTTCCAGTGTTAGGTTGCACAGGAGGTCTACAAGTTCCTCAAGGAAGTCTGAGTATTTTTCTGGTGGGCGGTAGATCAGCAATATGTTAATGTTTTCCTCAGCTGAAAGTTGCACCCCCAAGCATTCAAACGAGTTGGTAGGACCTACAGTAAGTGGTCTGATTTTCAAAGCTGATCTAAAGCAAAGTGCAACCCCTCCTCCCCTGCGTTCTTTCCTGTTGCAGTATATCACAGAATAGTTTGTTGGCACAGCTGCCTCTAGGGTGGGGCCAACAGATTCAGAAAGCCAGGTTTCAGTCAGGCAGACCAGATCAGAAGACTCTATTAGATCATGTATGATTGCTGTTTTGTTGTTTATTGATCTGACGTTGCAGAGGACAGCCTTGATGGGGCTACCCTGGGAGCTGAGGTCTGAGTTTGAGGACTCCAGGAGGGAACAGTCTCCAGATGTGTGGCTGTCATCTCTGCTGGATTGTGCTGGAGCTATTAGGGTTGTTGGCTGGGTGTACTCTGTAGATTTTGTCACAGAGTTATTTTGGTTCTGCAGTGAATAACGTCTTTTCCCACGTCCCCTGGATCCTCTCTTTGTCTTTCTGTAGATTCCAACAGACTTAAGTAGAATTATTGTTGATTTGTCAATTGGATATATATTTCTTGGTTGGTATACAGCTAGAAGTGTCTGTGCTGAATATTGATGTTTACACATTAGGATGGACAAGAGACAGCTCAGGGCTCCTGCTAAGAAAGGCCCTATTTAAAGTCAAGGTGTGAACTTTCACAGCTGTGGCTGGTATCCTGCAGAGATCAAAGGGCCTGTATAGACTGAATTGTCCTTACACAGAGATGTATGGATGGACAGCATGGATTTGGAAACACAGTCCTTTGTTTAGGAGTTTGAAGATATAATATATAATATATGTAGAAAAATATAGTCTATAGATCAGCAACATAATTAGGGTCGTACCTATGAATCCCCGGGCCCCCCTGCAAAAAAAAAAATTCCGCCCCCCCCCCCGGCCCGCTCAGGGACTTTTGGGGGGCAGGAGGGGTCGCAGCATAAGGGGAGCGCTGAGAGGAGAGCCTGAGGTGAGGGGTGGGGGAATTTCAACCCTCCCCACCGATCTGCCACACTCTCCTCTTATGCTGCGACCCCTCCTGCCCCCCAAAAGTCCCAGAGCGGGTCCTGGGGGGCCCCGGCCCCCCCACGACGGCAGAGGTTGCATCCCCTATTGTTACGCCAGTGAGCACAATGAATTCTGGAAGTGATATGGCTGCGCTTTACAAAGTTTAATGTAAGGCATATACCAGTTCTTTAAAGGGAACCTGAAATAAGAGGATTATGGAGGCTGACATATTTATTTCCTTTTAAACAATACCAGTTGCCTGGTTTCCTACTAATCTTTCATGCTTCAGCAGTGCATGAATCACACACCTGAAACAAACATGCTTGTTTGGGGTCTATGGATAAAAGTATTAGAGGCAGAAGATTAGCAGGACAGCCAGGCAATGTGCATTAATTAAAAGGAAATACATGTGTCAGCCTCCATAACACTCTCCCTTCAAGTGTGCTTTAAGGCATCTAATAGAACTCCAACCACTACCAAGATGGGGTCCATGAGGCTTGTGCTTATTGACTCCAGCTACTGATTAGTGGTGCAAATTGTCATGGAACATCAACATTTGGTACTGACCGAACTGAACTGAATGACCAGGATTCGGTATTTATTTAACTCTATCCTAAATGCAAACTGCAACACAAATCTGTATTTCTTTCCCTAGCCAATTGCCAACTTTGCATTTATTTCAAATCTGTTGCAGTTTGTGGCAATTCAAGAAAATTGGCATTCACTATTAGCTGTTACTGCCAGCTAGCGGATGTTGGAGTCACTTCCATACCTTCTCTGCACTTTATCTTCTCTAATGAAAAATCCCCACTAGAATTGCTTTCATCTGTCTTATGCAGATAGTGAGCATACCTTAATGTTACTATTACAATACCACAAATTGTATAAACATTATCAAGGAGAAATGTTTGTTTGTAGTGCTAGTCCTACCTAATAATTGGCAAGTGTCCCTGTGTCCCATGTCCGTGTGTCAGTGCTTTTTGTCTCTGCGCATGTGCACGGAGGGAGGCAGAGACACTGCCGAGAGCTGGGGGGGAATGACGAGCGGGGGCGGGTGGCGTGTCAGCGCGTGCCAAGTGCGTGGTTGGCGAGTGCGTGCATGAGCGGGCGGGTGGTGCGCAGGAGACGAGCAGCAGACGGGTGCATTCGCGACACAGCGGCGGGTGCGCGCGCGCACTAACTGGCATGAAAAGACCTGGAGCCCGTTTTTAAACGGGCTTAGGTCAACTAGTCTGAAAATAAATAGCTAAAAGCACTTGCACAAAAGCATTTGGATGAGACACTGGAATGAGACATTTGGATGAGACATTGGATGAGACAACCGGTGTACCACTTAAGGACCGGGCTATGTTTTGGAGATCTGTGCTGCGTGGGCTCTGCAGCCCGCAGCACAGATCGTGTTAATGGCAGAGCGATCAGACTTACCCGCTTTTTTCCCCACTAGGGGGATGACCTGCTGGGGGGGTCTGATCCCGCCGCTCTGTGTGGCCGAGTGGGGGGGGGGCTCCTCAAAGCCCCCCTCCGCAGCGTTATCCGCCCTCCCTACCTCTTCCTCCCTTTCACTCTGGCTGTGATGTGTGCAGGACGGATATCCGTCCTGCGCCTGATGGGATAGGCTTCAGCCTAATAAATGATGGTTATCCCCGGCCAATCAGAGGCCGGGGATCGCCGATCTGCCCTACGGCGCTGCTGCGCAGCAGCGCCGTTTTGATGTAAACAGCGGGGATTTCTTCCCCGCGTGTTTACATTATGCGTGCGAGCGGCGAGCGGCGGCTCGCACACTGTTCACGGAGACACCCTCCGTGAACTGACATGGAAAGGCTCCATGTAAATCCACTTAAGACCTGCCGACGCCTATGGGCGTTAGCTGGTCCTTAAGTGGTTTTAAGGCCCATGTGAACCGGGCCTTAAGGTTGGTTCACACTGCAAGATCTTTCTAAGCACTAATGATTTGAAAAGCTATTGCTAATGAAGTGCTGTGGGGGATTTTAACAAAATCACATCGCTCCAGTGAGAACATACAGATAGGATAACATCAGCTAACGCATTTAAAATCACAAGCGCTTAGAAAAGAGCTTGCAGTGTGCACCGCTCTAACTGATAAGTCAAAAACTAACTGATAAGTCAAAAAATCTAATACTTAGAACAGTCATGGTCATGGTCCAGTGCCCCAGTTATATACTAAAGACAATTTTGGGGGCAGCCAATTAATTTTCCAGTATGTTTTAAAGATGTAGGAGGAAACCAAAGTGCCTAAACAAAACCCACAAACGCACTGAGAACATACAATCTCCATGCAGATACAGTCCTGGCCCAGGTTAGATCCTGGGATCCTAGCACTGCAAGACTCGATTATCATCTACTACACCACCATACACCCATGACTTTTTATAGACACCTTCTTGCTGCAGAAACGCATGCCCTTGTATTGTATACCTTCTTACTGCAGAAACCCATTATATATATACTGCATTTTTGTGAAGTTGCTTTACAGAGTGTCGGGGCTTTTATCCTTTAAAGCTAAATGCTCCCCACCCTACTAAGGAAGCGGGATCCAGTGACGTTCCCCTGCCGACAAGCATTCCCCGATCCACCTTCCGCCGGCAGGTACATGTGACGTCACATGACGGGCGTGAACATCAAGTCATAGCGGTACTTTGCACGGAATCATCAATGATCATAAAGATTCAATATGACAATTGTTATCACTGCGCATCGCTAAACACCATTCGTGTAATCGCACGCCTGTACCCGGGTCACGAGTATGTGGAAATGATCACATGTCGCTCAAAAAATTGCCAGTCCTTGGGAAAATCGCATGGTGTGTATGGGCCTCAAAGCTGATTCTGCAATTTGTGTCTACCAACGAGTACCGGAAATTCTTCACCCTTCTCTGGGGACACCCATTTCATAAGTCATCATTGCCCATTACAACCAGTCAACTATTCTAATGCAGTAAGATTTCTATTGATCAGTTTCACAGAACTAACAAACATATATGTTATGTAATAATCTAGTTCAGATAACAGTTTAGCTCAGAAATGGAACACGGGCACAACTTCTAGCACAGGGGCACAATGTAAAGAACACATAATTTTAAAGATTGCCATCAGTGAACTGTCCATAAGTAGGGAAGAAAAAATATTTACAGTTCGGCAGATGGAGCAACTATTTATAGTCAGGCTGAAATGAAGACTTAAGTGGGTCAAATATCTATGCACTGCATGTGTTACCACATGAGGAAACTCCCCAGGGGGTCCGCAGTAGATCATAAAGAGACTAGGGAGACACCTGAGGTAGTTCTGTTTCTGCTAAAGAATCTAATGAGGCTCACAGTTCCTATAATAGAGAGGACCATATGCTCAAGTCTTTGGTAAAAAACTGCCTCTAATTTAGTTCAGAGTAGATAAACCACAGAGACACAGGGCCTGATCCAATTCATTTTTTCTCCTAAGTTTTCTCCTAGGAGATAATTTTTCATCTTCTGTCTAAATAACTTTTCAGCACTCTGCAACTGAAAAAGTACCAAAAAGTAGGTGAAAAGGTACTGATAAAATTATTCGGAGTATTTTCTGGCTTGCTGGTGGACTATATAAGGCAATTTATTGATAAGGTGTGAAAATTCACCTAGGAAAAAATAAATTAATTGGATCGGGCCCAGAGATCATGGTTTTGTTGAACTTGACAACCCTTTTACTGTCTCTCTACCATTGGCCTGCAGACATTGGTCCTAATTTGTTGGATCTCTGACATTAGAGGTCTCTAGTTCAAATAAATTCTAGACCTCTCTAACCTCATTTAAAAGGAACCAAGCACTTTTGTTTCCTGGTGTCTAATAGCTGTAGGAGCTCCCATGTTCCCCTCTCCCCTTCTAGCAGCCCATTATTTACCCCTGGGAAGGTGTGAAGATAGCATCTGTGACTTCTGTAAACCTTTTGAAGCATGGTATCCAATACCTACACCCCCCTACTTATCAAAAGCTTTTTGCAACGATTTGTGTCAGCAAGAAACAGAACTCTGATTATTAGGTGATCTGCAGTATCACCTATAATGCAGATATATACCTGATTATTTGGTGATCTGCAGAATCACCAATAATACAAGTATACTAGACAGCTGAAGTGATTGCTATTAGCAAAGTATAGTGATTAGTGCAACAGTAGTACTGATAGGTTTAGCTATACCTCCCCAGAGGAGCTGGTGGGTACTAACAGTACAGAGCCCCTCACCAGAGTCAAGGGCCCTCCGGTGAGAGTAGAGTGGTCAGACTAATCGAGTTGGCAACAGACAGACAGATGCAGTACAGAATCGGAAGACAAAGACAAGAAGGTTTAACAGGCAGAGTCGGCAGCAAGATCAGATGGGCAGAAGTACAGAATCACTGAGCGGAAGAGTAGTCAGAACGAGCCAGAGTCATACACAGATAATATGCAGTCCTACAATGTTAGATAATTAAGCTATCAAAGGTCTGAGCACTAACACGAAGTATTCGCAACAGCAGACAAGCTGCAAGTGATTCAGCTAGGCTTATAAAGCAGAGGAGACCCCTCCGGCACACCCTCTCTTATCAGCCAATGAGGAGCGGCGAGCGTCTCCTCTGACGTCAGCCGACCGGCCGGTCAGCTGACGCGCCTCCTTCCCACATAAAGTTCCAGTCTGTGCGCACGCGACAATGCGACCTTATGTGCGGCTGACAGACCCGTCCATGGCGTGCTAGACGCCTGAGGCACAGATAGATTGCTAGGCAGGGAGCTGGAGGCAGCTGCGGTGGTAGCGCTGTTCACCGCAGCTGCCTCTCCAACGTTTGTTACACTTTTTGTTTGCTCTCTGCTAATGTGTGCAATAAAATAATTAGAGCGGTCCTTATCTGCCTAAAACTACTGTGGTCGGGCAGGCCTGGGAAGTAAAATGAAGTAGGCTAATAAAGCCTTCTGCTAAACTTTGAAATGTAAAAAGAAGAGGTAAAATGCAAGTGTTTTTTTATTTTTATGAATGAGCCCCATTGTTGACATGCATATTAAATATGCTATTAAGATGCCCTGGGAGCTAACAATGGTAAAATGGTACTTGGTTCACTTTAAGCCAGAAGACTTGAGCGAATTAGTGGATTCAACCTGTGTATCCAATGGAATGGTCTTCCAGCTTCCATCATTATTGTGCAACCCACTCGTCCTCTTTGCTAGGTTATCCTGATCTGGAACAGGTGGTTGGCTTTGGCTGCTACAAGCTATTTAGGGCTCTTCCACACTATATCCATTTGCATGCATGTGATGTGGTTTTCCATACTTAAACCACATTAGATTTAAAATATTTTTTTCATGCGCCATTGCACTTTTAAAAGTGGAGCACACTGCATTTTTTGAAGAAAACATTTGTATTTTGAAGTGCACCCAAAGAGAGCCTCAATTCAAAAAAACAGATACTTTCTTAAAGTGGCACTTAAGTCAGATAAGTATAGGGGGTCAGATAAGTATAGGGGGTGCTATTGTGACTGGGAACGCGAAGAATCACTCACGTTCCCAGCCTGTCGGCGGCTGACGGGGAAACCGGAAGGGGCCGCCGGCGGGTCCAGGAGGATCGGAGCGACTCTATGTGGGCACCGATCAGCTGCAGGGGGCTGAGGGAAGCCCCAGGTGCGTAAAACTAATTTTTTTTTATCTGACTTAAGGTTCACTTTAAAGGACCACTATCGCAAACAAAGTAGGCAGTTAAAATCGGACAGAACCGACAAGTTTTGGGCCAGTCCATCTCCTGAAAGGGGATTTTAGGATTTTCTTTGTTTTAAACAGCATTTCCTGAACAGCAGTTTAACTGCCAAAATAATAGGATACCAGCCAACCTCCCCCCTCACTTGCACACTATTTTGTCAGTTAGACTTTGCAACTGCTGTTAAAGAAATGCTGTTGAAAACAAAGAAAACCCTGAGAATCCCCCATGAGGAGATGGACTGGCCCAAAACTTGTCAGTTCTGTCATATTTTAACTGCCTACTTTTTTCACGATAGTGGTTCTTTGAGAAGAGGGATCCTGCAGAGGCTTCCCATGTGTTCCTCTCGACCACCGTGACTGCCTGTGACCCATCTGAAGATTGCAAGCACGCTTCTCTTCATGCACAAGTGCAGCCGTGCTGCAGCCACACAAGTATGACCATGCCTGCACAGTAGCACGGCCGTGCATGAAGAGGAGCGTGGTCACCATCTTCAGGTGCCGTACGGCTGTTCTCATACATAAAGAGGAGTGCTGTTGCAGTCAGAAATCCGACAGAAATCCCCCTTTACCCACCCGCATGCCTGCAATTTTAACGGTACTTGACTTTTGCTACACAATTTTACAGCTTGTCACTATGGACACTGCAATATGAATAAAGCTCTTGCTGGCAGTGCCGACCGCCTCCTCCTTTTGCCTAATAACTCTTTAATGTTAGTGATAGCAGGCCTGAATGCAAATGTGTGCAAATAAGGCACATACAAAAACCTGTACCAATGCGTGGAGAAATATGTTTGAGTTAATGCAAACTCATACTGTGGAAGAGACACTACTGGTGGTTGTACAGTGGGATGCGAAAGTTTGGGCAACCTTGTTAATCATCATGATTTTCCTGTATAAATCATTGGTTGTTATGATAAAAAATGTCGGTTAAATATTTCATATAGGAGACACACATAGGCCTCAATTCACTAAGCTTTATCAAACACTTTATCAAACGTTTGATAATTTACCTCATGGGTAAAAACGAATTTTGAATTCACTAAGGTGTTATATTATGTTATATATTTATTGAACGTTTTATCAATAAAACATTTGATAAATATTTAACACTTTAGTGAATTCAAAATTAGATTTTACGCATGAGGTAAATTATCAAACGTTTGATAAAGTGTTTGATAAATCTTAGTGAATGTGATATTTAAGAAGTGAAATTAAGTTTATTGGATTTACAGAAATTGTGCAATAATTGTTTAAACAAAATTAGGCTAGTGCATAAATTTAAATTAAAATAGAAAGAAATGAAATCAATATTTTGGACTATTCCTCTTTACAAAACATCTCTAGTTCATTCAGGTTTGATGGCTTCCGAGCATGGACAGCTCTATCACACCACATATTTTCAATTATATTCAGGTCTGGGGACTGAGATGGCCATTCCAGAATGTTGTACTTGTTCCTCTGCATGAATGCCTTAGTGGATTTTGAGCAGTCTTTAGGGTCGTTGTCTTGTTGAACAATCCAGCCCCGGCGCAGTTTCAGCTTTGCCACTGATTCCTGGACATTGGTCTCCAGAATCTGTTGATACTGAGTGGAATCCATGCGGCCCTCAACTTTGACAAGATTCCCAGTCCCTGCACTGGCCACACAGCCCCACAGCATAATGGAACCACCACTATATTTTACTGTAGGTAGCAGGTGTTTTTCTTGGAATGCTGTGTTGTTTTTCCTCCATGTATAACGCCCCTCGTTAAGCCCAAATAACTAAATTTTAGTTTCATCAGTCCACAGCACCTTATTCCAAAATGAAGCTGGCTTGTCCAAATGTGCTTTAGCATACCTCAAACGGCTCTGTTTGTGCTGTGGGCAGAGAAAAGGCTTCTCTGTAGTGTTGGGCGAACACCTGGATGTTTGGGTTTGGGCCAAACAGGCCGAACATGGGCCAGATGTTCGGCATGTTCGGCCCGAACCCCGAACTCAATGGAAGTCAATGGGGACCCGAACATGCCGCAATACGGCCCCCCTATGGGGTCGCAGGCATAAGGGGGGAGCATGCCCCGATCGCGGGGGGGGGGGTCGGAAATTCCCCCCACCCCCTCCGCTAGCGCTCTGCCCGCTTCCCCATAAAAAAAGTTTGTTGAAAGTTAATAGTACCGGTGGCTGGCTCAGTGGCTGGCTGGCAGTGGTGTGAGTGAGGAGGAGGAGTTCGACTAGGACGCGTTGAGGCCAGGCAGCGGGCGGTTCAGCGGTAGTACCCTTGTGGTACTTCCGCCCTTTCTCTGACCTCACGTCCTCTACGTGATGACGCATACGAGGGTACGCGTGACGCGTAACTTTCAACAAACTTTTTTTATGGGGAAGCGGGCAGAGGGGGGAGCGCTAGCGGAGGGGGTGGGGGGAATTTCCGAACCCCCCCCCGCGATCGGGGAATGCTCCCCCCTTATGCCTGCGACCCCATAGGGCCCTGTTCGGCGGGCATTGAGTAGTTCGGGCGAACCCGAACTAAAAAGGACGAACACCATCAGGTGTTCGGCCGAACTCGAACATCACCCGAACTCGAACATCACCCGAACAGGGTGATGTTCTGCAGAACCTGAACAGTGGCGAACACTGTTCGCCCAACACTACTTCTCTGCACTACTCTTGCATACAGCATCTTCTTGTGTGAAGTGTGCTGAATAGCTGAACGATGAACAGTGACTCCATCCGCAGCAAGATGATGTTGTAGGTTTTTGGTGCTGGTCTGTGGGTTGACTGTTCTCACCATGTGTCGCTTCTGTCTATCCAAGCTTTTTCTTGGTCTGCCACTTCGAGCCTTAACTTGAACTGAGCCTGTGGTCTTCCATTTCCTAATATTCCTAGCTGTGGAAACAGACAGCGGAAATCTCTGAGACAGCTTTCTGTATCCTTCCACTAAACCATTATGGTGAACAATCTTTGTCTTCAGGTCATTTAAAGAGAACCCGAGATGGGTTTGAAGAATATTATCTGCATACAGAGACTGGATCTGCCTATACAGCCCAGCCTCTGTTGCTATCCCAAACCACCCTAAGGTCCCCCTGCACTCTGCAATCCCTCATAAATCACAGCCACGCTGCTGACAAACAGCTTGTCAGAGCTGGCTGTGTTTATCTCTATAGTGTCAGTCTGCTGCTTTCCCCGCCTCCTGTAGAACTCCAGTCCCCGCCTGCATCCCTTCCCTCCCTGCTGATTGGAGGGAAGGAACGGGGGCAGGGACCGGAGCTATGCAGGAGGCGGGGGAGCAGCTGAGACTGACACTACAGATGTAAGCACAGCCTCACAACACGGCTGTGATTTATGAGGGATTGCAGAGTGCAGGGGGACCTTAGTGGGGTTTGGGATAGCAACAGAGGCTGGGCTGTATAGGCAGATCCAGCCTCTGTATGCAGATAACATTCTTTAAACACACCTCGGGTTCTCTTTAAGTTGTTTTGAGACCCCCATGTTGCTACTCCTCAGAGAAAATTAAAAGAGGAGGAAAACTTACAATTGACGCCCTTAAATAGTCTTTCTCATAATTGGATTCACCTGTGTATGTAGGTCAGGGGTCACTGAGCTTACCAAGCCAATTTGAGTTCCAATAATTAGTTCTAAAGGTTTTGGAATCAATAAAATGACAACAGTGCCCAAATGTATGCACCTGCCTAATTTTATTTAAACAATTATTGCGCACTTTCTGTAAATGCAATAAACTTCATTTCACTTCTCAAATATTACTGCTGTGTGTGTCTCCTATATGATATATTTAACTGACATTTTTTATCGTAACAACCTAAGATTTATACTGCAAAATCATGACGATTAACAAGGATGCCAAAATTTTGCATCCCACTGTTGTATTGTACAATTAAAGCACACTAAGTAATCATGAAAAAAAATGCATGCTGATCTTTTAACTTCAGTAGATTGTGGCAATTGTGGCATGCTGGCTAGGTGGATAGCACTCTCACCTTGCACTGCTGATTTTCCAGGTTTAAAGAGGAACTCCAGTGAAAATAACGTAACAAACAAAAGTGCTTAATTTTTACAATAATTATGTTTAAATTAATTAGTCAGTGTTTGCCCATTGTAAAATCTTTCCTCACACTGATTTATATTCTGACATTTATCTCATAGTGACATTTTTACTGCTGGCAGGTGATGTCAGTGGAAGTAGCTGCTGCTTGCTTTTTTGGCAGTTGGAAACAGGTGTTATTTTCAACAATGCAACAAGGTTCACAGACAGATAACTGTCAGGGCCATGGTCCTGACATCATACTATGTGTGGGGTTTCAACACAATATCAGCCATACAGAGCCCCTGATGATCCGTTTGAGAAAAGGAAAAGATTTCTCATGGGAAGGGGGTATCGGTACTGATTGGGATGAAGTTCAATTCCTGGTCACGGTTTCTCTTTAAGTCTCAACCAGTACATTACATGTGCTTCTCATGATATTGTGCTCTGTAAGTGATTAGTAATGGCAGGCAGCATAAGTTAAAACACATAGGGCCTGATTCACAAAGCGGTGCAAACTTTTTCGTGGACTTTTGCGCGCACAAAGTGCCGCGATTCGCGCGACCGCGGACTTTTGCGCGCGCAATTTGCGGCAAATTGCGCACGCAAAAGTCCACGATCGCGCGAATCACGGCACTTTGCGCGCACAAAAGTCCGCGAAAAAGTTTGCACCGCTTTGTGAATCAGGCCCATGATCTGCTTGTTACCAGTTCTGTATCTGTGACTCAATACATATTAATTATACGCAGAGAATCAGTTCCACAGCCAGGTAGCTTTTGTGTTGCAGTGAGGTCAGCAACAGCAGCTTTAATTAATCTCTCAGTATAAATCCACTTTTGCAAATAAAAAGAATCAGCTCATCAATGCAGAGGTCCTACGGCCTAAAGCTACATACACATAGGCAATAACTGAATGGGCCCATGTATTGAAGATGTATTCGAGCTTGTACACTATAGATGATTGTGAGTCCAGACAAAGAAAATAAAGAAGCACTTAAACAATAGTAACTTGGGCACAGTGGGGCACCCTACTGGAGAAAAAAAGACACAAGCAAAAACGGGAGCCCAAATAAGTTGATGAAAAGAAGTAAGTGGCTACTCACAAAAGAGGGTTGCAGAGGGGTAAACCGAGTTCTGAAAGCAGGTGGAGACAATAAACAAGACTCTACTTGAGGTGTCCAAAGGGATCTGGATACGGTCGCTCTCCTTGTGAAAAAATTCTGGCTCTTGGGATGGTGTTGGCCAATCAAGACCAGGGGGAAAACCCCTTCCAACCTTAATGGAAGTGGGGGGGGGGGGGGTGAATGCAATATAAGTATAAGAGGTAACTAGATGTATATAAAATTGGGTTAAAAACTGGGTTTCGTGCGTCAACTGCTCATTTCCACTTCAGGCACTTGTAGTGGCCTGAGGAAGGGGGCAGTTGCCTCATGAAACGCGTTGCCTATGCAAATGAACTTCTTCTCTTATGAGCTTGTCGTTATTTAGGTAAGCCACCTCATCTTTATGATTTTAGTAGTAGTTTTTAACCCAATTTTATATACATCTGGGTGTCTTTACCACCTTATATTTATACAATGGAGAGACAGGAGAATTCAGTCACTACAAATGTAGGGCAGTTTGGACAATAGAGACGTATACATGTTAAAGCACTGGATATGTATAAGAACCCAGACACTGGGCATGTACAGGAGTCCAGACACTGCAGATGTATAGGAGCCCAGTCACTGGAGATGTACAGGAGCCCAGTCACTGAAGATATATGGGAGCCCAGTCACTGGAGATGTATAGGAGCCCAGTCACTGAAGAAATATGGGAGCTCAGACACTGGAGCAGAGAAAGTTTCAGATTAAATGCGACCCTAGGCAAGGAAGTAACTTTGGCTGCCCTTTTTGATCCTTTTGGTAAGCTGAAGTGGGAGATGGGCCAGAGAAGTTAGTATTTGGGCACCTTGACGCCTAGTAGGCCCCATGTACTTGCCTAGGTTGCCTTGGGGATGATCCTGCTCTGCATTGGAGATGTATAAGAGCCCATACACTGGAGATGTATAACAGCTCAGACAAGGAGATGTATAAGAGCCCATACACTGGAGAGGAGATGTATAACAGCTCAGACAAGGAGATGTATAAGAGCCTGGGCACTGGAGAAGTACAAAATCCTGGTCACTGCTAAAGAAGATGAGTTTGGAGACTGATGTTTAAGATTTGGAGATTTAGACAAGCCCAGGAACTGGCAATGTTTAAGAGCTCGGCCACTGGAGACCAGGGCCAGCGAACCATAGAGGCAATGGGGGAAATTGCCCCAGGGCCCCAGAGCCTGTAGGGGGCCCCAAGGTGTCTCCCCCATCTTAACTGTTGGTCCCTGGGGCCTTTGCAGAGTCTCTGGCAGAGTAGCATCTCACCTGTGTTGGCAGGTGGGTGAGACACTACACTGCCAAATACTCTGCAGAGGGCTCAGGGAGCAACAGTTATGTTTGGAGGTGATTGAGAGGGAGGGTCAGCAGCTGGCTCAGGGGCCAGGACGGAAATTTGGTTGCAACAAAGGGCCCCTAATGCCGCTATTTGGTCGGGTGGGGGGGGGGGGGGTCTGTTGGGGGGCTCCTGGGCTAATTTTGCCCTTGGGGCACATTGTTACTAGAACCGGCCCTGCTGGAGACATAAAAAAAAGCCTGGGCACTGGAGATATATGAGAAGCTGGATGAGGAGATGTATAGCAGCCCATGCACTGGAGGTGTACAAGAACCTGAGAACTGGAAATGTATAATAGCCAAGGCGCTGGGCATGCATAAGAGTCGGGGTACCGGAAATGTATAAGGGCTGGAACACTGAACATGCATAAGAGCTCAAGCACTGTAGATGTATAAGGGGTGCCGGAGATAAAGAAGAGCCCAGTTCTCATCTGCATTGAGCATCAGTATTTTCTGAGGGGATATACTTTTGGATGAAGACTTTTTGAGTCTTAGCCCTGATGTTAAAAGACATAGAAGTTAGCATCAGAAATCTGTGTCAATGTGTCTCCAGTCATCGAGATACCAGACTACATGCCTGATGTGCTGGAAAAGTATGTAATCTAATAAGCATCACCGGTCCTGCTAATTATGGAGCAATGCCCATAATCGTCATTGTATATCCCCTGAAAATAATGGATTACATTGGGAAAAACGTCTACTTCACAGCGATTTCACATTAGACTTGGGTAGCTCTGCTTTCACAAAGGAAAAGAAAAGCAAATGGGATATACACTACAATGAGATGTCATTTTTGGATCTTTATAAAGAGGTTCCTAATTACCATCATGTTTTGCACTTCAACAACATAGAATAGAAATGGCATAACAGTGTAAAGTGCGTATGGTTGGAAGAAAAATCAAGCGTGAATAAGGTGTGACATTGTAAAGGCTTGTTCGCACATTGCTGAGTTGTGCTCATCACTCAACAACACGCTTGAATTGCTGCTGGCAAGAGTTGCACAATAACCTCAGTGCGCCCGTTTACACCAGCCTGAGCTGAACAGAATGTCTGTCTGGAAGCATTTATGTACCATAGCGATGAACAAAAAAATTCCCCTGACATGCAAACTCCCACTGACCCAAGCACAGAAAGAAACTAAGCCAATTTACAGCCAGCAGTTGGCCGTAGCTGGCAGATAGAATATTTAATTAGATAAATGTAATTCCCGGGTCTGGGTACAATTACATTCCAGGATAGTTCTTTGCTCTTTTTTAATGTCTAGTGATGAGCCACAAAATCTCTTTACAAGCAAATTTCCAAAAAAGCCAGGCTGAGCAGGAAATTGAGCCTATCAAAGCCAACGTCTACCAAACAATTAGTTGCCACCTAGTTATTTGCTACTGGCTTAGTTTGGTTGCCTGTAATTCCTTCCCTTGGGTTATGGGTCCTGATCATCTCTTGACATAATATGGTAGTGCTTTGTCATGCTTATTGCATTGTAATAACAATTCCTTATGTTGTGTATAAACTGGTTCTTGATGCAAAACAGGATGTACTGTCCGTATAACTTGGGTAAGATTCCACTTACCATCAAAATGCATTCAGTATGGGGGGGGGGGGGGGGGGATAGGGTTGGTCCTAGAGTTTTTGTTGACTGAAACAAGCCTATCCACCCATGCATAAGCTTCCCTCTGTAAGCTCATGATGCATGCCATGTGACCTCGGAGGCTGGAGTGATGCCGCTGCATGCAGGGCTGCTTCTAGCTATTATATTACCCTGGGTAAAATTGATATGGGGTCTCCTTGAACCCCCCCCCCCCCCCAGTAATCAGCATTAGGGGCCCCTTTGTTTCTTAAACATCCCCTGTGGCCCCCAAAACAAGCTGGGCATGTCCTGGCATCACCCAACTGGATTGTGGTCCCTTGGGCCTTTACAGAGTTTTCAGCAGTGGAGCGACTCACCTGTTTGGCTGTCAGTTCCTGTGCTAATGTCCTCCATCCTCACTGGGGTGCCTCTTTTCATTGATTATGTAATAACATGCTGCAGGTCATGGAGAAGTTGCGACCAGCGGTAATGAAGATGGGATCACATGGACTGAGGAAGGAGCATTCCTGCTGGACAGTTGAGTCGTTCTTCTGCCAAAACTCTGCAGGGGCCCAAATTCAGGAAGAGGACCTTCCTCCCAAATTTGGGAGGAGACCTGAGGGGGTGGCAGCTGGCTTAGGGACTCCAGGCAATTACCCTGTGTGGCCCTATGGAAGCACCACTCCAGACTGCACGGTACTAGGCTGCAATGTAGAAGAGGAAAGGACCTGGTACTGAAGCAGGTATTTGTGTTCTGCTGCATGTACTGCCATCCGGATGGGATTCAGGTGGCTACATGTTAGGGGCAGCCTTGGCAGTGCTGTATGAAATCATGCACATAAATAGGCAGATATTGTTTGATAGGGATGCTCATTTGGATTTTGCGGAAATGAAATTTCCGAATTTCCAATCGGAAATCTGAATTTCTGAGCTTATCTCGGAAATCAGAAAACGGATTTCTGCGGAAATACTGCATTACTGCAATTCGATAATTTTAGCCCAATCACAGAACTCGAAATCAATGGACCAATCAGAGAGTGCAGAAACAACTTGGAAGTATTTGGCCAATCGGAGAATGCAAAAAATGACCAAGAAACGCTACTCGGAAATCGGAAATCCGACCGCGGAAATCGGATTTCTGTAGAAATACTGCATTACCACAACTCGGTCATTTTAGCCCAATCTCAGAGCTCTGAAGCATTGGACCAATCAAAGAATGCAGAGTCAACTCGGAAGGGTTTGGCCAATAAGACAATGCAAAAAATGACCCAAAAAAACACTACTCGGAAATCAGCATGGAATCGGTAACCAGCATTGGCGGAAATTGGAATTTCTGCAGAATCGGAAATCGACATTTCCGAACATCCCTTGAGTCTTGCAATCAGTAGTCATTTTGGTCCAATGGAAATCTATGTTCACGTAACACAAAATGACACACCCTCTGAGTAGTCTGAACTGAAGCAGGAAGCAGAGCAGCACTTGCTGAATATCAGGAGGAGCCCCATTCATTCCCTGCATGTCCAAACATTATAGTGCAATTCCAATCCACAAAACAGAAACAGTCATTTAACACTTGATTTTAAGTCGTTTAGACTCCTGAAAGTTCCTGCAATGCTTGGCTTACTCAGTAGCTAGCTTTGAAAATCGACACATTATTAAGATTCCTTAACCTGAGGCCTACATCAGCAGCTTGGCACTATACTTGTCCAGTCTCTCTGAAAAACACATTGCAGGCAATAAACAGATAGGAATAGTCGCTCTCAGACTGACCCGTAGCACAAACAAGAAACATAGGCTGTTAACCAAGGAGGGATTATATAACAAACACTGCTGGATGCTTTCTCCGTGGAATCAAGTCTAACCTAAGCAGCACAATTCTATCACTTCCACGTCAAGGACATCTGCACGTCAGGAAAACTCACCCAAAATGCTGAAACGGTTCTTCTCGTCACTCCCAAAACTGAGAAGGTTGTGTCCGAGCGCTGCTGTCTGAGTTTCGACTACTAGTCAATGCTGCTGCGTAATCAATGCCTGTTATAGAATAGCTTGTAGCACGGTTTGGATTGGAAGTGTCAGTGTGTTGATTGCTGATACAGTGAGAAATACCGCTGAAGAGCTGGCAGGTGGGAATTCGCTTGAACTCTGAGAATCCTTGGCATGAAGTCCTATAGATCTGAACGGTTAAGAAGAGGTGGTGGATGGTTGGCTTCAAACTATTTTTGTGTCATGTCAGGATTTAACATCAAAGTCATGAACAAAGTCTTGCAAGGCAGATTTGTCAGAACGCGTGTATTACCTGTCACGTAACGCTTCGCCTACACAGATCTCTGCATGTTACTTTCATGTCATTCCACGAGGCTGAATGACCGCTGGACCCACATATAAAGAAATGATTAACCCTTTGACTGCCAGCGGAACATCCCAAATGTTGCGGATGTTCTTCTCCTAATCAGCAATGACATAAGGGATTTGTTACGACAATCAAAGGATTAAATAAGCTCTCTGCTGCGACAGAGGGGTTCTGTGGGTAGCTCCATGGCTGCCAGTGGTAGTAATTCAAGTGGTAACATAGACCATGTGCAAAAATAGTGCTCTACCACCCATGTGGCCCCTATGCAGAGTTAGCTTTTGTTCAGTAGTAAAGCTCCATGGGTTAGAAGAGGAATGCAGAGGGCTAATGCCACTATTCCAGGCTGTAAAAACATAACACTCAAGAAGGGTGCTCCATTAGGCATATACTTTTTATTAACTGACATTGAGGTTAATTCCCATAGTACTATTAGAGTGAAACTGAAGCAGAAAAAAAAAACTTATGCTATAATGAATTGTAGGTGTAGTACAGATAATTAATAGATCATTAGTAACTTTTTTTTATAACATTGCATCATTCTGTTGTATTTGCAGTTTACAAATTACACTCTATATTTTAAACTATGAAACAGAGCAGTGCTAATGACCCTTTGAACTTGATCCCCGCAGTAAAACCTTATCTGAAGCTGCCTCTCACTGTTTCTTTGATGTATAAGTGCTTCAGAAAACAGCACTGTCTTCAACCCAAGTTGGGTCAGAGAGCTCAGAGAAGCTCTTTTGCACAGATAACAACTGAAGTTTCTTAACTCTTCCTGTGCTGCCAACAATGACTCTTTTCTTTGCTACTAATGTTCTATTCCTTACGCCCAATCTACACGATACGATTCTTTGTGCTATTTGATTACGATTCTATTTACGATCCGATTAAATCCGACATGTCCGATCTCAGACATGTCGGATTTAATCGGATCGTAAATAGAATTGTAATCGAATCGCACAAAGAATCGTATCGTGTAGATTGGGCTTTAGCTGTGCAACACATACAATTATTTATCTCATACGTTTATTTTCACTTCATATTCCCTTTAATGTCTCCACATCTGAATTGTAGGCTTTTCATAAATGGATTAAAGTGTACCTGAGGCGACATTATTATTATTTAGTATTTATATAGCGCCAACATCTTCTGCAGTGTGGTACAGAAAATATATTGTCTTTATTGGGTTGGGATGTTTTTGGGATGTGGGAGGAAACCGGAGGGCCTGGAGGAAACATGGAGAACATACAACATCCGTGCAGACAGTGTCCCAGCTGTGATTCAAACCGGGGACTTCGCGATGCACTGAGATAAACATGTGTATGCACCGTGCAAAACATTAATAACCAGGCTGTTTTACTTGTTTTATTTTGCTGTCTGAAAGAGGTAATTTTAGGCACGGAAGTGACAGCTTTTGCCTTGTCAGTGCCTTGTGGGGAATATAATAAACATCACTGATATATATTAATAGTTTATGTATTTTCATTTAGGGACACTTCAAAGGCTGCCACTGAGCAGTGACAACACAACATTTAATCTACTGAAACCACAAGCATAGTGGTTTCAGCAGAGAGACAATGACCTAAAACTTTCATTGCACATAACAAAGATACATTTTTTTTAGAAGACATAGATTCATGTGAAAGTAAAAGAAAACGTCACGGTTTTGTTACATCAATACAAAAAGGGTTCCTTTTTTCAAGGTTTAACCCAAATCTGCTCCATGTCTACACACATAAGCTAAATAACTTAAACCTGTAGAATCAATAATGTCCAAGTACCTTTTTTTGCAGAGGCCAAAATGCTGGTAACATGGGCTGTAAAGTTGTTTCCAAAGTGGCCTTGGCCTGCTTTTTGAAAGTGTTCTTGGTTACCACCAGCAGCTAAGTGGGAGTGGCTTTTAGCCCAAATGTTTTATGGTTAAAGGGCATTTGTAAATTAAACCACCTTACACAGGGAAATTTAGAGGGTGAGGTTTGTGACCAGCTATGAGTTGCACAGACAATAGCACATTAACCACTTTTTTTTTTTAGCTAAAACACCAACTACGCAAAATTACAGTGACACTAATGTTTATTACGAACCAGTGCTATATATACAAGTACATATGCAGTAGCCATAAGTGGAGCAACGATAATACATTCCCCCAGAAATCAACAAAAAAAGCACAATTACAAAATGCAATATACACTGTACATACAAAAAATATGGTACACTCACATAAGACAATAGCAAAGTCACAAGACACAATGCAAAAATCAGGGCCAGAAAATCAGATTATAATCAGTACACAGGAAGAGGGGCGCCCAGAGGTTTAGCACCACTCAGGGGCTAAGCCACCTAATATTCTGGCAAAGTCTGATTGCAGCAGTAACCCAGCAGTAAAGGAGAGACAGGTGGTGCGTAATTAGCCCAAGCAAATGTGGGCAGGTGGCTGAATAGTTCACAGTGGCTCTTAGCTCCACAAGATGGAAAAACAGGCCTACTGGTGGGTAGAGGATGTCCACCCCAATTCACACGCATAATAACACCAGCAGGCGATATGTGATAATGCCCCTGACACCAGCACTTTCAGGAGTTAAGCAAGCTCCAGTTTGGTGTTACCCAGCATAGCATAAGACTAGAGATGGCCCGAACGGTTCGCCGGCGAATGGTTCTCAGCGAACTTGCGGGGTTCACGATCGCGGAGAACCACAAACTTTTCCGGAAGTTCGGTTCACCCCATAGTGCATCATGAGGGTCAACTTTGACCCTCTACATCACAGTCAGCAAGCACTCTGTAGCTAATCAGGCTACACTCCCTCCTGGAGCCACTCCCCTTCCCCCCTTATAAAAGGCAGGCAGCATCAGGCATTGGACTCACTCGTGTGCCTGCATTAATTAGAGAAGGGAAAGCTGCTGCAGAGTCTCATAGGGAAAGCTTAGTAAGGCTCTTGTAGGCTTGCTAGCTTGCTCCTGGCTGATTGTTATTGCTAAAAAAAAAAGCACCCCTCAACAGCTCTTTTGAGAGCTAATCTTGTTCTTGTGATCTATTTTTTTTGTGTGTGTGTATGTCCCACTGACACTTGTGTTGCATAGACAGCCTTGGTAATTCCTACTGTATACTGCATATACCTACTACCTGTTGTTCACTTCAGTGCACCCACCTACCTACGTGAGAGCACGCAGTGTCACTGCGCCTGTCCGGTACCTGTGTGTGTGTGTGACAGGTGCACATTGTAATACCCATCACTGCATATACCTACTACCTGTTGTTCACTTCAGTGCACCCACCTACCTATGTGAGAGCATGCAGTGTCACTGTGCCTGACCAGTACCTGTCTGTGTGTGACAGTGCACGCAGTGTGATATACCACTCCGTGCATACCTGTTAATTGCACCTGTGTGACTGCACATTGTATTACTCAAGTCGGTGCATACTTTTCACTTCCTCCCCCCTGATATGGACAAAACAGGTAGAGGCATAGGTAGAGGCAGACCCAGAGGAAGGCCACCCGGCAGGTCTGTGCGAGGTCGTGCTGATGTGATTTCGTGCGGCCCTGGAAGTACAGTGCTCAGAAGAAGGCACGTCCCATTAATTACCAAGATTGTCAGGACGTGGTTGACTATTCAACACAGAACACCTCATCTTCTGCAGCCACCAGCGCTACTACTAGCACCACATCCGTTCCATTTGACAGTTCGCAGGAGTTATTTGGTGGGGAAATCACTAATGCAACCAGATGTTACAACCAGATGAAGACGCTAAGCAAGTTACACCACCACCTCATATGTCTAAGTTAGGCAACACTATGAACGTAACATGTGCAGAGAAGGATGATGAAGTACCTGCTGTTGGTGCAGTTTTGGAGGTAAAAACACTGGAACAATAAGACACAGCGCAAAATCAAAGAGTGGTGTGCAGCTACAAGGTGGGGGCGGGTCCCAAGCCCCAAAAGTAGAAATGAAAACAACAATGTACCTAAGTGCACTAATGGACAGTGGATGGCTATTCCTGCAGGTGCAGTACTGTCTCAACAAGATAGGTCAGCCGATGTGATGAGCATGAAAAGCAATACAGTACCTCTTCCAGCCGTGTATGTGGTGGGTGGTACCTCTCTCTATGCACAAATCTTGCTGTAATCCCGATATCCAGGGACACGCTGGCGCTCTGCTCAGCGTGGATGGAAACTGACCACGTGATCCCCTGGTCAGCTGACACCCGAACTTCCTGTTCCTGGCTTCTCTGCGCTCCAACAGTGGCTCCAATCCCAGTAGCAGTGAAGGCAACAGCGACGCTTCCTGGCTGGTGTTTGCACTGCAGCCACTAGGTGTCCTGTCTCTATGAGAGAGGAAGCAAGAGACCAGAGAGGACAGGACACCTAGTGGCTGCAGTGCAAACACCAGCCAGGAAGCGCCGCTGTTGCCTTCACTGCTACTGGGATTGGAGCCACTGTTGGAGCGCAGAGAAGCCAGGAACAGGAAGTTCGGGTGTCAGCTGACCAGGGGATCACGTGGTCAGTTTCCATCCACGCTGAGCAGAGCGCCAGCGTGTCCCTGGATATCGGGATTACAGCAAGATTTGTGCATAGAGAGAGGTACCACCCACCACATACACAGCTGGAAGAGGTACTGTATTGCTTTTCATGCTCATCACATCGGCTGACCTATCTTGTTAGGACAGTACTGCACCTGCAGGAATAGCCATCCACTGTCCATTAGTGCGCTTAGGTACATTGTTGTTTGCAGTTTTGGAGGTGTCTGAGGCAAACGCAGCTGGGCAGGATGATTATGATGATAACGATGATACGGATCCTACGTATGTTCCCAATAGAGGAGATGAACAGGGGGACAGTTGAGAGGGGAAGTCAGAGAGGAGTAGGAGGAGACGAGCTCCTGAAAGAATCAGGGGGAGCTCGTCGTCAGAAACAGCTGGTGACAGTGTCCAGCGCCATCTATCGCCACCTATGGACAGTCAGCCAACATGCCCTTCAACGTCAGCTGCTGATGCCACCATAGTGCCATCACCCCAGGGGGGCTCAGCGGTTTGGAAATTTTTTAATGTGTCTGCCTCAGATTGGAGCAATGCCATCTGTTCTCTCTGCCTCCAAAAATTGAGCCGTGGAAAGGCCAACACCCACGTAGGGACAAGTGCCTTACGAATGCACATGGAGAAAAGGCACAAACTGCAATGGGAAGAGCACCTGAGCAAAAGTAGCACACAAAAGAAAAGCCACCCTCCTTCTACTCTTCCTCCATCAGGTGCATCATCTTCAGCCACTTTCTCCCTTGCACCTTCACAGCCACCCTCCTCCACTCCGCCTCTGACCTTAAGCGGTTCCTGCTCCTATGTCCACAGCAGCCAGGTCCCTGTGAAGGAAATCTTTGAGTGGAAGAAGCCATTTTCTGCCAGTCACCCCTTTGCCTGGAGTCTAATAGCTGGCTTGGCTGAACTGTTAGCTCACCAGCTGATACCATACCAGCTGGTGGACTCTGAGGCCTTCCGTAAATTTGTGGCCATTGGGACACCACAGTGGAAGAATAATTTCTCTAAAAAGGTGATACCCAAACTGTACCGTGAAGTTGAGTGGCAAGTGGTGTCATCTCTGGCACACAGCGTTGGGTCAAGGGTCCACCTGACCACGGATGCCTGGTCTGCCAAGCACGGTCTGGGCAGGTACATTACTTACACAGCCCATTGGGTCAACCTGGTGACCGATGGCAAGCAGGGAGTACGTGGCTGTGCAGCGAACCAACTTGTGACACCTCCACGGCTTGCAGGCAGGCCTCCTGCCACCTCCTCTCCTCCTGCTACATCCTCTTTGCTGTCTTCCTCCTCCTCCTCCTTGGCTGAGTGGCAGTTCAACTCTACTGGTGCTGCGATATCCTCTCCAGCTACACTGCCCCAGCTCCCCAGGGCCTATGCTGCATGCCAGGTATGACGGTGTCATGCCATCTTAGACATGTCTTGCCTCAAAGCGGAGAGTCACACTGGAGCA
The DNA here is from genome assembly GCF_040937935.1 of Hyperolius riggenbachi. NCBI lineage: Eukaryota > Metazoa > Chordata > Amphibia > Anura > Hyperoliidae > Hyperolius > Hyperolius riggenbachi. Next base: position 289,497,758 of record NC_090651.1, read on the forward strand.
GCTCTCCTGGCTGCTCTTAACAAACAAGTTGATCAGTGGCTGACCCCGCACCAGCTGGAGATCGGCAACGTGGTGTGTGACAACGGCAGCAATCTCATTTCCACCTTGAATTTGTGAAAGCTGACACATGTACTCTGCATGGCACATGTGCTCAATCTAGTCATTCAAAGATTTGTGTCAAAGTACCCAGGCTTAGAGGACATCCTGAAGCAGGGCATGAAGTTGTGTGGGCATTTCAGGAGGTCTTACACGGCCATGGCACACTTTGCTGAGATTCAGCGGAGAAACAAGTTGCCGGTGAGACGCCTCATTTGTGATAGCCCGACTCGCTGGTATTCGACCCTCCTTATGTTCTCTCGCCTGCTAGAACAGGAGAAAGCCATCACCTAGTATCTCTACAATTTCAGTAGAAGGACACAATCTGGGGAGATGGGGATGTTCTGGCCCAACAACTGGACACTCATACGAAATGCATGCAGGCTCATGCGGCCGTTTGAGGAGGTGACCAACCTGTGAAGGCACCATCAGTGACTTGATCCCGTGCGCTTACTTCCTGGAGCGTGCCGTGCGTAGAGTGGTGGATCAAGCTGTTGAGTAGCGTGAAGAGGAACAGTTACGGGAGGACGCGTTGTGGGATTAATTCGCATCAGAACCAGATGTTTCCTCAACACCTGTGGCAGCACAGAGCGGGGAGGAGGAAGAAGAGTCATATGGGGAAGAGGAGCCAGACTCGGATGATGAGGAAGGTGTTTCTTTGGTGGAGGAAGAGAAGGCGGTGGCAGAAGAAGAACCACAGCAGGCATCGCAGGAGGCTTGTACTGCTCAACGTTCACGTGGTATTGTTCGTGGCTGGGGGGAGGAGGAGGACTTACCTGACGTCACTGAGGAAGAGCAAGAGGAGATGGATAGTACGTCTGGATCCAACTTTGTGCAGATGGCGTCTTTCATGCTGTCCAGCCTGTTAAGGGACCCCCGTATAAAAAAAACTCAAGGGGAATGAGCTGTACTGGGGGGCACGCTACTGGACCCTCGGTATAGGCACAAAGTGACGGACATGTTACCAACTCACCTGAAGGCAGAAAGGATGCAGCACATGCAGAACAAGCTGGCAACTATGCTTTATAATGCGTTTAGGGTGATGTCACAGCACAACGCAATAAAGGTACCACTGCCAGTAATCCTCCTCCCATGTCCACGCAGGCAAGGACAGGACACTCCAGCGATCTCATGGTGATGTGGGACATGCGGACATTCTTTAGTCCAACCAGCCTTAGCGCTTCCGGATCCACCCTCCACCAACGCCTGGACCGGCAGGTAGCCGACTACCTGGCCTTAAGTGTGGTTGTAGACACTGTAAGCAGTGATGAACCCTTGGACTACTGGGTGCACAGGCTTGACCTGTGGCCAGAGCCATCCCAATTTGCCATCCAACTTCTGTCTTGCCCTGCCTCAAGCGTCCTATCAGAAAGGACCTTCAGCGCAGCTGGAGGCATTGTCACTGAGAAGAGAAGTTGCCTAAGTCACAAAACTGTTCAGTACCTCACCTTTATCAAAATGAACGAGGCATGGATCCCGGAGGGCTACGTCCGCCGCAAGACTAAGTCAGTCCCCACACACAGCATCTCTGCCTGCACGCAGTGTGACTTCCTGCCCCAAGACTAAGTCGCTCCCCAAACAGCACCTCTGCCCGCAGGCTGCTTGACTGCCTTCTCCGCCACCACCAACAGGGTCCAGGACTCCAGGTGGATTCCTGAATTTTTACGGCCGCTGTACTAATTTAACTGGTGCGTGTACATGCCTGCCGAATTTTTCTGGCTGCACTGCAGCTGCAACAACAAAACAAAAGGCATGTACATGTACCAATTCCCTTTCGTGATCATTACCTTGCCGCAGTGAAGGGGCTTGCGTATCACAATGAAGCAATGACCGCTGGCTATATGAGTGTCTAGGGGGGGGGGGGCACACCCAAGATAATAAGGTCGTTGCTTCATTGTGGACAGACCAAATTTGATCAGCTGGACAGTCACTGTTGTTCTTTCATTGAGCTACCACAGCCCGGCAACCATATGGGCTTGAAAACCACCACAGCCTGCACTCTGGCCATGGTGCACACCAGTCTAGCACAGCCGTCACTACACAAACAGCTGTTTGCGGTGCGTTACACAGTGAGTTTGGTGTGTCAGTGTGAAGCAGTACTTTAATTACACTCCCTGATTGATGTATACACATGCAAGATGTTTTAAAGCACTTTAGGCCTGCAATTTAGCATTCAATGTGATTTCTGCCCTTAAAGGGAAGGTTCAGGGACTGTTGAAAAAAAATAAAAATCCGCATCCACTTACGTGGGGCTTCCTCCAGCCCGTGGCAGGCAGGAGGTGCCCTCGGCGCCGCTCCACAGGCTCCCGGTGGTCTCCAGTGGCCGACCCGACCTGACCAGGCCGGCGGCCAGGTCGGGCTTCTTCTGCGTTCCAAAATGCGCCTCACGCCGGCGCGCTGACGTCGTCGGACGTCCTCCGGGCTGTACTACGCAGGCTCAGTAGTTCTGCGAAGCGGCGCCGAGGGCACCTCCTGCCTGCCACGGGCTGGAGGAAGCCCCAGGTAAGTGGATGCGGATTTTTTTTTTTCAACAGTCCCTGAACCTTCCCTTTAAAACGCTGCTTTGCGTCAAATCCAGATTTTTCCCTGGGACGTTTGGCATCTATCCCACTCCGCCATGCCCCCCTCCAGGTGTTAGACCCCTTGAAACATCTTTTCCATCACTTTTCTGGCCAGCATAAGGGCGTGTTTCCACTTGAGCGGCGCGCATCTGCGAGACGTGCGCTGGCTCTTCCGGGTCTGCGGGGAAAGCAGGCGAATCGCATCAGCCGCTCCATGCAATTCGGATGGAAAAGCTAGCCAAATCGCTACCATTGCACCCTATGGCAGAGTTTCTCCGCAAAATTAGCCTGCGGGGAAACTCTGCGGATTTGCGACGGTTTCCGTTCAAGTGGAAACGCGCCCTAACTGTTTCTAGTTCGCCTCCCTATTGAAATCTATTGCGGTTCGGAAAATCGGAGGTTCGGGCCATCTCTACATAAGACAAGCTATCCTGCTTCAGCCTGGCATGTACCGGCTGTGCAGTCTTCTTTATGTGACTAGAGATACACGTTAGAGATAGCAGCAGTTCTAATATTCCACAAACTACTACATGTATGATGATGCAATATCACATTCTTAAGATCACAAGTACACACAACATATTTCAGTCCTATATCCAAGCATACAATGTTCTTCTACTGGGTACAGAAAATATTTCCTCACCAGTCACTACACTGGAGCTAACAGGCTAATCTCCCTCTCACTTTGTACATACTCCAGAGTTACGCAACCAGTATGGCTTTACATAAGCAATTACTATTTTGTGCAGTTTCAAACTATGGAAAAGTGAGTACAGACCTGAAACGTATTGTCCCACGGGGCCATGAAAATAGATCAGTCCGTAACACTGGAACCACGTAGATAATAGCTGAACTGCAAGTGATAACAGGATGGGAGAATGACGAAGGAATACGTGTTGTGTGATTATTGCTGCCTGGGAAACCCGTTCCTGGACGCATAGGGTCAGTTATTCTAATGGGCCCTTCATGAATGACAGCTTCAAGTGAGCATATGAATAGTATACGCTCAGCGGCATGCCCGTTAACAGGAACCGCTCCAGCTGTTATGGTATGCTTAAATATTTGCTTACCATAGAGTATATATAGTATAATAGGGAAGGTTACAGGTATAAATTATAATATTACTTTCATCATCGTAGCTATTCAAAATGGTCAGTTACGGCGAGTCCACACAGGCTTCTGTGCAGCGGTCAATGAGACATTTTTGGTGGGTGATGAAAGCGATGTTTAAAGGTAAAGCATTTTTTTTAATAAGGAACACAGGCTTACATCCCCTCCCCCCCCCCCCCCCCCCCCAGTGACCAGGCTATTTTTTTACAGTTTAGTGCTGCTTTAATAGCTCGCTGCAGAGCCATACAACTGATCACACAAATGTATCCCCCCTCCTTTTCTGCCCACCAACAGAGCTTTCTGTTGGTGGGCTCTGATCACTGCTGCTGGGCTTTGTTTTTTTTTATTAATTTATTTCTTTTTTTATAAAAATGTTTTATGTTTTTTTTTTACTTTCACCCTCCCCCCAGACAGCCAATCAGCAGGATCGTCTCTCATAGGCATCAGCCTATAAGAGCGATCCTTTGTTTTTCCCTCCAGGGGACAGTCAGGTGACAGGGCTGTCCCCAGTACAGAGCTGCAGTAGATTGCAGCACTGTACAATGTAAATAGATAGTGGTTTTGTCGCTGGCAGACTGATGACGCAGTGGAGCTCCATCACTCAAGCGGGGATGCGCGCGCATCTCCTCCCCCAGGATTTGACACCGTTTGGTGTTAGGTGGTCCTGGGGGAGCCACCTTGTGGCTGCCAATTGGCGTTAGGTGGTCATAAAATGGTTAAATAACGGGTACAGCCTTTCCCATCATGCTGCAGTAGATCCCGTCATCCTGTCTCATCTTGGATACTACATGTAGCGCAAGGCGGCTGCATTCAAGCGGTTCCGTGCCCACTTCGGGGCTCAAAAAGTGACAACAAAATAACGGAAATCAATGCAGTGCGCCGCGGACAACATGGGCTTGATTGACAGCGGCGCTTCACGAAGTGGCAGTAAGGATGACCTCAAGGTTGTCCTCTGCACCCTGCGGAGATCCTGGGCCGGCAGCTGCGAACGCCCCAGGTAAGTAAATGAGATTTCCATTATTTTGCCTGATGATTTCTTTAAATAATTTTTAAATAATTTCTTGGGGTTAGAAAGCTAGCACGGTTATTCCCTTCAGGTGCCATACACTAACCATTTTATTTAATAGAATATACTGTATACTAGATTCAATACTCAGAGGCCTACAATTTTATTTGGGCTGTGTCTCTCCCATGGGAGCGATTCATGTGTTCTATCAGTCTGGGGCAACCCTGCCTTGAATCAGCAAATCTCTGATGTTCATGTAACTTCTCACATAAGGGTCATGTTGTCATTCCTATATAAAACCGCATGCAAGTGCAGTAAATAACACATGCATTGTGACTTTGATTATGTGATGGCTTGAAGTTCATGCCGGAACATGACACCTTTTAATTTGAGGATGGTGGTTTCACAAGTTTACGAGAACTGCAATGAGGACATGTGTGGCCCTGTCTTTCGCAAGTATTTTTCTGGCGTAGTGGGAGAAGCGTTATGTTCACAGTGATAATAACCCCTTCTGCGACCATATCAGGGAGTTCGGACAGGTATATAGATGATGTCCTCCTCGTATGGTCATCCACAAGGGAGACCTTTTTGGAATTTGTGGCATTCCTACAGTAAGTACGGCACTACATTATTACAGTAGGTAAATGTTATAAGAACGTAAATATGAGGTTTACAGGTGATTGTGGGGGGATACGGAGGTAGCATACCTGTACATGACAGTTTGCACCTTGGTGGAGGGATATTAAACTAGAGATTCTAGAGAGACACCACCACCAATGCCCTGCTGCACTGGGAGAGTTATCACCCTAAGCATCCGAAAAAAAGAACACCAGTCAATTTGTTTGACTGTTTACGCTGGAATAATGCAAAAGATGAGGACTTTATTGTTCAAGCCAAGGAACTGGAGCAGATATTTCTGTCTCAGGGATATGCAAAACAAACAGTAGAAGAAGCATATAAAATAGCATTAAATGATTAAGATAAAAGGATAAAAAAATAAGATCAAGAAAATCATGGATAAAATCATGAAGGTTCGAGTTGTCAAACTTCAGCATCAAAAACCTACTGACTTGCAGAAGATCTGCTAAGAGGAGTGGGCCAAAATTCCCCCTGAGATGTGTGCAAACCTGGTGGCCAGTGCTATATATATAAGTAAACGTCTGACCTCTGTGATTGCCAACAAAGGTTTCACCACCAAGGACTAAGTCATCTTTTGTTAGGAAACATTTTAACACATTATAATGCACGTCAAGCTCTGACTTGGGGCATTGGGTTTTTGAGAGTCCTTCTGCTGTTATTCTGTCTCTTACAGCTAAAACAATAAACCTCCCATTACAATTATGGATTGGTCATTTCTTGGTCAGAGGGCAAATTAGCAAACTCAGCAGGGGATCAAGTATGTATATATATATATATATATATATATATATATATATATATATATATATATATATATATATATATACATACACTAGTCCTGAAGTCCATTTGACAATGGGTGCTAAGGGGTGTACCTTCCATGGACAAGGAAAATTATTATATAGGATTTACGCAGCTGCTACAGTTTTACACAAGTCATGCACACAGAGGGCTACAGTACTAGCCAAATAATAAAGTTACTTAAAGGAACACTGAAGTCTCATAAAATACAGCTTTTTATTGCAAAAAAGCTGTTAAACATGATTGCCCTAACTAAAACGCTGCATCCCTGCGGCTGAAATCTAACTAAATCCCCCCAAACTCCCCTCGCAAAATCCACAACTTTTTTGGCCGTGGATTTTGCTGCCCAGTGCATTTCCATGAAGGAAGACTGAGAGGGGTGGGCAGAGGCAGAGATACGCTCTCATAGACGCATGTAGTGGCAGAGCTGCAGCTGAAAGCTCTGCCTTTCATGGAAGCACTCCCCGCAGTGTGTCCGGGGGAGTTTGGTGAGATGTAGTTAGATTTCAGCCGTGGGGATGCGGCGTTTAAGTTAGGGCAATAATGTTGAACAGGTTTTTGCAATAGAAACCTAAATTTACGGAGACTTCAGAGTCTCTTTACTGGACTGAACATAGTAAAGTTGAATCCTGAATATGCAGGGGTACTGTTTATATTGTATGAGTCAGGCCAGCTTTTCACTACAAGTGAAGCACTATCCACCCTGTTAGTTTGTATTGTGAAAAGGCATACAATGAAATAGAGCACGTTAGGTTCTGTTCTTGCTAGCTAAAAATAAAATTAGGCTGCTTCCAAGAACACCGACACAAACTCTTCTTGGTAAACTCAGTATGCAAAAAAATACAATTTTTAAAATTCATGCTTTAAAGCAAATGTGAAGATTAAAATAAAAAGTCAGATTACCTATGGAAAGGGTTTCCTCATCCTGTCTGACAAAAAGGCTAGAACTCCAAGAGAAGAGACCCAGCACCGTCTTCAAGTGTATTATAAGCTCTTTTATTTATTTAAAGCATCAAAAAGACAAAAAGGGCAAGTCTGTGCGACGTTTCGAGAGGCGACTCCTCTCTTTCTCAAGCTGACAAGCCCTCTGAATACATGAAACACAATCAGCCTTAAATAGTCCTTGCTCCACTAGGGAGCCAATCAAAATGGTCTGGACGCCCTGATCATCAACCAATTAGGTTAAGTTCCTACTTGCAGGCCCTCCCATCTGGTGGAGGACCTGATGGGGAACTACATCTATTTATACACTCCAATCATTTTAAAATGGCCGCTGGAGGACCGACCAATGAGGGTAGAGCATGTTCTGAATGGAAAAAACGTCATTCAAACGTCAGGCGGAAATCCGCATTGAAAATCCGCATGTGGTTGCGTTCAATGCGTTTTGACTATGTTGATTTGTTGGCTCTCCTGGACTGGCCGCCGCTGATATGTGGCCGCCAGTCCGGGCTGGCCTTCAAAGCATATTTTTTTTTATTTTTTGCCTGTTTCTTTCCCGACTGGCCGCCAGGGATGGACGCCAGTCGGGACAGAATTGGTAATTTTGTTCTCGCCAGCCCAGACTGGCCGCCGCTATTAAGGCGGACGCCAGTCTGGGAGGGTGAGATGTGGTTTATTTTTGTTGTGACGTTCGGTGTCTGGCCGCCGCTGTGGGTGGCCGCCAGACACCTAGCGTGAGTTTTGTCATTTTTTTCCTCTTATTTTTTTCAGATTTTTCTTATTATATATTGTTGACACTCATTCCTATTAGGGTTAGGAGCATGTACATTTTTCAATCTGTAAAGATCAATTTTATGCGTAACCGGTATAGGTGAGTGGATTGAAACGTCTATGGTTTAGACGATTTTTTGCTTACGGGTGTTTACGCGTAAGTTTTTACGCATACGCATTAATTCTAACCATATGCGGATATCCAATGCGGATTTCCGCGTGGTTATAGTATTGGAATATGGTTTTTACGCGTACGGTTTTACGCATACGCATTGAACGCAACCACATGCGGATTTTCAATGCGGATTTCCGCCTGACGTTTGAATGACGTTTTTTCCATTCAGAACATGCTCTACCCTCATTGGTCGGCCCTCCAGCGGCCATTTTAAAATGATTGGAGTGTATAAATAGATGTAGTTCCCCATCAGGTCCTCCACCAGATGGGAGGGCCTGCAAGTAGGAACTTAACCTAATTGGTTGATGACAGGGCGTCCAGACCATTTTGATTGGCTCCCTAGTGGAGCAAGGACTATTTAAGGCTGATTGTGTTTCATGTATTCAGAGGGCTTGTCAGCTTGAGAAAGAGAGGAGTCGCCTCTCGAAACGTCGCACAGACTTGCCCTTTTTGTCTTTTTGATGCTTTAAATAAATAAAAGAGCTTATAATACACTTGAAGACGGTGCTGGGTCTCTTCTCTTGGAGTTCCTGCTTGCTGTTCCTGGAGACAAAGGGACAACGACCAATAGCACGTCGCATCTAGATGGTTGGGTGCTGCCTGTAACCACTTGTCCACTACTACTGACAAAAAGGCTAGAAACGGCCCGGCTCTAAAGAACGTTAATCTTAAAAAGACACTGAAGCAAAAAAAAATTATAATATAACGATTTGTATGTGTAGTACAGCTAAAAAATAAAACATTAGGACTGAGCAGAGACATGAGTCTAATACTGTTTACAGTACAGGAAGAGTTAAGAAACTCCAGTTGCTATCTATGCAAAAGAGCCACTGAGCTTCACGACTTTCAAAGTCGCATAGAGCTCTGTCTTCTAAAGCTTGCTATCTCAACTGTAAGTCATTGTACTTTCTTTTTCTCTGCCGAGAAGGTTTCAAAAGTTCAGTTGCCTGCTCTGCAAAATCATTTCATTTAGAATGCTTAGTAATGTGTAAACTGCAAATATTAGAGAATGATGCAATGTTATAAAAAAAACTATATAACTGAAAATAAAAATATGAGAATATTTTCTTTGCTACTAATGTTCTAGTAATTAGCCGTACTACACAACCAATTCATTATATTATAATTTGTTTTTCACTTCAGTGTCTCTTTAACGTGTGCAGATTTCTGCAATTTATGAAGCAACTTATGCAAATTGTGTAATGCACTATTTACTGTGTTTCCCCTGAAAATAAGACAGCGTCTTATATTAATTTTTTCACCAAGAAATGTTCTAGGGCTTATTTTCCGGGGATGTTAGGGCAATAATGTTGAACAGGTTTTTGCTTATTTTCAGGGGATGTCTTATATTTCTATGAACACACAAATTCCTGTGCTGTGTGTCCTCCTGCCTTCCCCACTGTACTGCCTCTGCTGGATCCACCTCTTGTGTGCCCCTGTGTCCCCCTTGTACCTTTAGTGTCCTCCTGGTGTCTCCCTCTGTACCCATGTCCTCTATCCCCTAAACTCCTCTGTCCTATGAAACCCTATGTCCTCCTGGTGTCCCCTCTGTACCCATGTCCTTCTCTATCCCCTAAACTCCTGTGTCCTATGTAACCCTTTGTCCTCCTGGTGTCCCCTCTGTCCCGTGCCCTCCTCTATTCCCTGTCCTCCTGTGTTCTTCCATGTCCTCTACTGTGTCTTCCACTGTCCCCCTGCAGCCTCTTTTTGGCAAAGAAGAGGCTCCATGCTGTGTCCCGGAGCTTCACATCCTTTTGAAATTGCCTCTTGGAGAGTTGGGCACAGCCGCTAAGACTCACCATGCTCCTGCACAAGTCCTGGCAGCGTTAATTACTATTCCCCCTCCAGGCCACCATGGATAGTGGACAGTGTCTTAAAAGTAATTTGAGCTCCATCTTTTGACGGCGCCTAAATCACTCACTGAGCGCCGCTATAGCCGTAATTCCTATTAAGGCCTATGGTGGCGCTGGGCTGCACCCAAAACTCTTGCGTTTACATCGCTAGTTAGCTTCAGGCTATAGTGAAGAAATATGGGAACTTGTGTTTCTGGGCTGCAGTAATAACACACAAGTTGCCATACTTTCCCCCCCTTACTGCTTTTAGGGCTTACTTTCAGAATAGGGCTTATCTTTTGAGCATGTTTGAAATTCTTGCTAGGGCTTACGTTCTGGGGAAATCTTCATTTCAGGGAGAGAGGGTACATGCACCACTTAGGTTGCTTGAGTAAAATGCAACATAAGTGGTGAATGTATATAGCAGGCAACGCAAAGTCGCTACATCAATTGCGTAAACAGTGAAAATTTTAGCACTATCTGCACGTTAAGATTAACCACTTAAGTCTATCTGGACGGATATAACCATCCAGATAGACTGCTCCCACGCGCGCCCCTGACACCTGCCGGTAGCCCACCAATCAGTGAATGGGAATATAGTTCCCATTCACCGATCTAAGTCCCCCGCAGAAAAAACAACGGTCTCTTATCAGAGACCACGATCTTTCTGCAAAAAAAAAAAAAAGTTTCCCGTCCTCTTTCTAGTTCCTGGAAGCGTGATCGTTTGCTTCCAGGACTTTTTTTTTTTACTGTGGCCATCTTGTGGCCAAATAGCAACTTCACCCACATACATTTTTTATTAAATAATTACATTATATTACATTTAAAATTAGCTGTTTACCTCCCACACCAAAAATTACCCAAATACATTTTTTAATTAAAAAAAATTAGATTAAAAAAAAACTACATAAATAGTTACCTAAGGGTCTGAACTTTTTAAATATGCATGTCAAAAACAGTGTACACGTGACTGTATATTCTACGCCCACACATAACTGCAACATTTTAGATTAAGAATTTTAGAAGATATTCATATCTGAGATTCTTTAATATATGCCCATATATTCAACTCATTTATAGGTTGTGTTTAGTTTGCCTCACTCTTCATATGTGCTTTATTTTCATATTGAAGAGTAAGCTATGTTATGGTTCAGGCTGTTTAAGGCTCTTTTACTATTAATCCATGTAGAACAACCCACACAAATTGAAAAAAACAGGTTATGCTGCATCTGTTTATTATGTGTTAGAGTTGATCTATGTATTAGATATTCACCTCACTCTGTATACTCACCATATCTTATCAAGCATGGAATACAAATGTACAACTATGTTTGTTATTTCTGTTTTTCAAATTCAATAAAAAAAAGAATTAAAAAATAATATATGCATGTCAAGAGAGTATATTATTATCTTTTTTTTTAATTAAAAGCTTGTAAATAGTGATGGAGCAAATTGAAAAAAATGCAGCTTTATTTTTAAATAAAATAACGGTACCATAAATTATGATAGGGACATAATTTAAACAATGTAATAACTGGGACAAATAAAATACATGAGTTTTAATTACGGTAGCATGTATCAATTTCAAACTATAATGGCCAAAAACTGAGAAATAATGAATCTTCCTGTTAAAACAGATTTAGAAAAAAAATAATTCTTAGCAAAATGTACCACACAAAGAAAGCCTATTTAGTGGCAGAAAAAAACAAGATTTAGATCAATTAATTGTTATAAGTAGTTATAAAGTTATTGGTGAATGAATGGGAGGTGAAAGTTGCTCGGATGCATAAGGTGAACAACACTGTAGGCTGAAGTGGTTAACATTCTTTAGTGACTCGACCCCTTTCATATAACGTAAAGTAGTAAGTGTACAGCTCGAATAACATAACATAACATAAAATAACACATCACTCACTTTTGTGAGATACTTTATACAGTCCATAGTACTTATGAAAGGATAACCTGCAAGTCCATAAATAGTACGATGAAGGTGAATTTGCCCTAGGACAATGGTGAAGATCACAACGGAAACAGCAATGTCAGGATGAGTCCGGTTCAGCTGAGGGAATGCACAGTCACAGGCATGCTAAACATGAGCTCTTCACAACAACACTCCATGACCCTTCATTTCTGAAGACCTTGGCAATGCTGCTGAACTCATGGATAGGGTTTTCTTACAATTTACCAAATGCCTGTCCTTAGGAAAGCCCAGGCACGACCACATTGAGGGCAGAAGAGAGGATCATTTTTTTACCCACAAGCTAATGGGGCTACATTCTAATATGTGATAATTCCACCAAGAGAGGAGTCTCACTTCAAGCACCCAAGACTTGGTTAATAATTAACCCATATTTCCCTTAAAGGGACTCTGTAACAAAAATGTCATTGTGTTTTCTACCATCCTACAGGTTCCTAAACCTATTATAATGTGCTCTGGCTTACTGCAGCACTTTATACTATCACCATCTCTGTAATAAATCAGCTTATCTTTCCCCTGTCGGACTTGTCGTCCTGTGTCTGGAAGGCTGCCAACTCTTCAGTGTGATCTTCTATGTATGCCCCCTCTATGCACACTCCCGTGTGTGTGTGTGTGTGTGTGTGTGTGTGTGTGTGTGTGTGTGTGTGTGTGTGTGTTATTTACATTAGCCAGCTTTTCTCTGCTCTCTTATCTTTTACAAGCTGGATAAATCCTCTGTTCACATACTGATGAGTCACATACTGCAGAATTACAGACAACCAGGCAGAGCTGTCTGCAAGAAGAAACAATCAGCTTGTAACTGTTCAGTGAGCTGAAAGAAACACACAAATGATCTCTTGAGATTCAAAAGGAAGGCTGTATACAGCCTGATTGTGTATGGATGTATTTTCTATGTGTGGACATACTGTACATGAACCTACTTCCTGTTTTGGTAGCCATTTTGTTTGTTTACAAACAAACTTTTAAAAACAGTTTTTGACTACTTTTAATGCGGCGGGAAGCGGCGAAATTGTGACAGAGGGTAATAGGAGATGTCCCCTAACGCACTGGTATGTTTACTTTTGTACAATTTTAACAATACAGATTCTCTTTAAAGAGCAACTGTAGCATGAAGTATGTGCTGGCTATTTATTTCCTTTTAAGCAATTGTTGCCTGGCAGCCCTGCTGATCCTCTGCCTATAATAGTTTTAGCCATAGAATCTCTGAACAAGCATGCAGCAGATCAGGTGTTTCTGACAATATAGTCAGATCTGACGAGATTAGCTGCATGCTTGTTTCTGGTGTTATTCAGACAATACTGCAGCCAGATAGATCAGCAGGGCTGCCAGGCAACTGGTATTGTTCAAAAGTAAATAAATATGGCAGCCTCCCTATTCTTCTCACAAGGACAGCTACATGCTTTATGAACCAAAACATGTTGGATATTTATGGGGGGGGGGGTATGCTACTAGCGAGGGAGCTGCCATAGAGTATGCAATGTCTTGACTCAACCTCGTGGGAGCATATTCACTAATGTTCCTGGGTGCTTTATGTGGGGGAACCAGGCTGGATGTACATCTCAGGAGCCTATAGGCACAGAGGTTCTTGCGTCCTAAACATCTAGAAACAGAAGACTTCTAGCAACACAACAAATGTGGCAGATCGCAACAGGGATTCAGGAGAGCCATACTCCTGGGGGGTACTTATATCGGGAGGGGGAAGCCTCTGGATCCTAATGAAGGTTCCCCTGTGACATGTCTGCCAGGACTGAATCATCAAGGCTTAGGAGAGTGGGGGAAGCCTCCTTAGGATCCAGAGACTTCCCTCTCCCGAGGTAAGTACTCCGCAAGGGTCCCTGAGTGTATGATAGTGAGAAAATCAGCTCATAGTATTTTTTATTTCTTTTACAAATTGTGTTAGAAGTCTAAATGGTGGGATGGAAAAGATTGAGTCTGGCAGTGTGATGACAATGCACCAGCTCACTCATCTCAAATTGCAGTTAACAAAGCAAGGGCATGTGGCTTTAAGATCTTGCAACATCCGCCTTCTTCTCCCGATCTCGCACCAAATGACTTTTGTTTGTTTTCAAATATGAAAAATGTAATTCTTGATGTGAAATAGTGGTGTAAAGCGCAGTCTATAGACTTTCATAATCAGGGCCAGCGCTTCCATAGAGGCAAAGGGGGCAATTGCCCCAGGGCGCAGAGCCTGTAAGGGTCCTAAGCTGTGTGTCCCCTCTCCTCCAGCTATGGTGACCCCATACATGCCTGCAGGGAATGAGGAAGAGAGGCACCGTGGGGAGAAGTCTGAAGTGTAGAGCATGGTGCTGCCTCTTGTGTCCCACCTGGATTAGGTGAGACCCCAATGTGTGTACACTTTGGATTTGTAAGGGAAAGGAGGGGGAAACAATGGGGTTCCCAACAATGCTTTCGGCAACATATGCTGGCCACCTAATGATTTTGTGTGTCTTTGAGTGTGGTGGGATGGGTCCTGGGAGTCTGCTCGGAAGCTGCGGGAATGGGGGGGACATTGCTAGGTCTCCTCCCCCAAGTTACTTTTGCCCCAGGGCCCTATTGTCGCTAGGCCCAGTCCTGTCCACAATAACAATATTCGGAGTGCTAATAAACGCTGGGGGAAATTTGTGAATCTGGATCATGACTATGTAGAGAAGGGTGATAATTAAAAGTTTACAAGATCTCCTTGTATATTATGTTGCATTATACAGTCATTTTCTTGGTTGCCTTGTCACCTAGTAAATTGTACACCTGTAGTTGCACCTGAGATTAAGGATCCGTGAAACATTTAGTCTAAGTGCATCTAAATTATTGTGACGTAAGACATTTGCAGTTTCTTACATCAATTAAAAAATTTCTGTTTCAAAATGTTTATTTGGGGTTTTTCCAATTTTCATCAATAATCATAGAATACAATTGTTTGCAGAACTGTGTATCACAGAGATGAAACACATGAACTTTAGATGAATCCATATGCATACAAAAGAACCTCATCATTCTTACTTTAAGCGTCTCATACAAAATAACAGTTTGTAGTGTTATAAGGCACCATACCAAGTGCAAGGTTTCAACTGTATATAACCTTAGTAGGCCTCCTGGCCAAAGACAAAGGATAGAGGGCTTCTGGTCAAAAATGATCCGCAGCTAAGAAAGAGGAAAGGAAGAAGAAAGAGAAAGAGTAGGAGGAGAGAAAAGGAAGGAGAGGGAGAGGGAGGTAGGGTCAGGAAAATTTGGAAAGGGAAGGCTCTGGGGCCTAAAGAGCCTTCCAGTTCTTCTCACACACCCCTCATTCAAGCGCTGTCACCCCCGTTACCAATCTTTGACCAATGGGTCAAAGACTGCTCTGTGTCACTGTGGGAGGCTTCAGAAGTCTTTGGGAGAACTAGTACTATGCCTGTACGCTCGTGCATGCGCAGTACAGAGCCACCCATCTTCAGAGGCACTCAGGCTCCCAGAGACTTCCAAAGCCTCCCCCGGCGGGAGATTTGAATGGCGGTGATGGTGCTGGAACGAGTGGACCCTGAGAGGAATGGGAAGTAGAGATGTCGCGAACATAGAATTTTCCGAACAGGCGAATCTGGCGAACCGCCATAGGCTTCAATAGGCAGGCAAGTTTTAAAACCTACAAAGACTGTTTCTGGCCACAAGAGTGATGAAAAAGTTGTTTCAAGGGGTCTAACACCTGAACTGTGGCATGCCGGAGGCGGATCCATGCCAAAAGTCTCACCAAAAATTACGAAGTTGACACAAAGTTGGGTTTTAAACCCTAATGGGCAGAAATCACCTTATGCACAGCTCTGGGTGTCAGTTGGCTGTGTAGTGTCTCACACAGAGAGATACAATAATACTATCAGAATACAGTAAAATAATAATGCATTGGAGTGGTTCTGTGCCTGCAACTTAATGAGGCAACAGCAGTAGTGTGCACACCGCTCTGGTTGTCAGTAGACTGTGGAGGGTAATACACACAAAAAACACAGGAGACCGATCTGCTAACCCTTAAAAGAGCTGTTTGGGGTGCTTTCACAGCAAGTGAGGAACAAGAACACAGGCCTAGCTAATGCTTTCCCTACCTATCTGCAGCAAGTCTGACCCTGCTCTCACTAACAGTCAGCAGCCAGCAGAGAATTGATCCAATATGGCCACCGCAACTGCATTTTGATAGGGGCGTGGGGGTCCAGGAAGCGGTGCTAGCTGATTGGCTGCCATGTGTCTGCTGACTGTGAGGTAAGGGGTAAAAGTTTAGCTCAATGATGATGTATAGGGGGCGAATGCAACACGCCAAATGTTCGCTGTGAATGTGAGCAGGTGATATTTGCAGAATACTGCTCACCGGCGAACTGTTTCGGGCCATCTCTATCGGGAAGTCTTCATAGGACCCAGAGCCTTCCCTCTCTATAAGCATCACCAGGGTTCGTTATTGAAGTAACCACTCATTCAACCCTATGCTCTAGGATGCCGGCCCTCCGTTCTTGTACCATATATTTTCTATCACCGTAACATATTTTCCAAGTAAACCCTCTTCTTAGTGGGGATCATTTCCATTCTCTACCAACTTTTCTGGACAGTATAATCCCCCCCCCAAAAAAATAAATAAATATATATATATATATATATCACCACAGCCTGTTCCCAGTTTAATAATTTATGATAAATAGCTAAGGGGTTTGATGAAGCTTCCCTTTTGCCTATTTACCTGTGTGGGAACTGTTGCTACTTGGTTGCCCCTTTATAATACTGTAGGTGTTATCAGACAGCACTATTGGCTCCCTGACTGCATTAACTTGACTTCTTTTTAAGGGGACTCTGAGCACCTCTCATGGTCATGCCTTTAAGCCAGACGACTTCCAACAAAGTCGTGTTATGACCCCTCTGGAGGAGCCTCTTGCAATGGCCATGCGTGTCACTTCCTCTTCCTGCTTCATTCAGTGATGCACTTCTCTAACAGAGAAGACAGGGGTGACCCGGAAGTTATAACATAGCCAAGATGGCAGCCGCAATTTTTAATTTGAAATTGAGCGAAAACTATGTTGTAGAACGGCGATTCAGGCATCAAATGAAAGAGGAGTGTACAAGCTACAGAAAGGTGTGCATCTTTAAGTACTTTGCAGTACTGGTCGGAGTCTTAAAGGCATACCCATGAGAGGTGCTCGGAGTCCCTTTAAGCACACAGAGGGCAAGGACACTGGGGCAAGGGTGCTTTTTAGGGAGGAAGGGGAGAATTTGCTACCATCACTTCCTACTTTGTAGGGTACTTCCCCCATTATTAAAAGCCATGAGCATTGCTATTGGTCAGGGGTGGAGCTCCCTGCTCCTGGATTCAGCTTGCATGGTTCATTTAGGATTAACAAGACTAGGTGAGGGTCCTTTACAGTGTTTTTTTCTTAAGTGGAATGACATAAAAATGCTTGAAATAGTTAAGATTTACTTTCAGCCCTCTCCCTGGAACTTGAGACTATACCCTGTCACAGCTCATATCTCCTGCTTGTAGAGATTTACGAGGGCAACACATAAGATGGTTTAGAATGCAAACAGTGCACAGAAATGTAAATGGATAACCCATGTGGAAGCAGCACTGATTCCAAGTAGGTTTTCTCCACCAAGTGAACAGGATTTTAGGTATACAGAGAGGGAAATAAGATTTTAAATAATATGTTATCCCCTGCTAAATTTGTAAGTGTGCACAGGAGTTATCAAGCAAAATGTGTTGCCCCATTATATACATACCCGAGCTTCATCCAGCCCCTTGCAGCCGATATGTTCCTTGCAGCATCTCCACTCGCAGCCACCAACCCGGGGTCCCTGCCGGTGCGGAATCCGATCTTGAGGCCATCCTTACTGCGTCTGCGCAAGTGCCACTGTCAATCAAGTCCATGTTGTCCGCAGTGAACTGCGCAGGCGCAGAACTACTGCACCTGCACAGTACACTGCGGACAATGTGGACATGATTGACAGCGGTGCTCGCGCAGGCGCAGTGGAGGTCGGCCTCTGCACCGGCGGGGACTCCGGGGTGGCGGCTGCGAGCAGAGATGCTGCGAGGGACCTGTCGGCTGCAAGGGGCTGGAGGAAGCTCCGGGTAAGTATATCATGGTGCAGCAAATTTTGCTTGATAACTCCTTTAAATGAACAGTTTGTAACTTTTATGGCAGTTTCATTTTAATGAAAAGAGACAGAACATCAACCAAAAATCCAGGAAAAAAAACACATTAAAAGATACCAGAGCCGTTTCTTGCTAATCGCCGAAGCGCTAGCGCAAAAACTATATGGCAGTGATCTCATTGCCATGATTGCCGCAGATTGTGGGCGTTACATGATTAACGGCAATCGCAAAATGTGTTGCCTGCAGTATTTTATAACCTGCACAAAAAGGTAGCGCTAAGCGCTTTTAAGTGTGAAAGGGGCCTTATAGGAAGCAATCTTCATGCCCACCGCTCCTCCGTTCTCCTCTGTCCCCCTTCCAAATGCCCCCCCCAAGCTACTTCCGGATCAGCAAGTCGGGCAGTAGTGCGCAGGCGCTGTCCTGGCTGTGCGTATTCTTAATTGAGCGTCCTTAATCTGTTTATAACTGTTTAAACAGTTATAAACAGACTCAGTACATTCCTTAACCTCCCTGGCGGTAATCCTGAGCTGAGCTCGGGCTAGCTGCCGGAGGCTTAATGGAATTTTACATACCTCCCGGGTGATCCAGACGTCAGTAGCCCTTCTATTTCCTGTCCTAGGAGGCTCTGAGTCACTCTGGTGTGATCACCATCATTGATCTCAAGTGTTACAGCGCCACCCGGTGAATGGAGGTAAAATTGCAATGCTGGAGCCCAGGGAGCTGAGTGTGAGCAGTGGCTGCTACTGGCTTCCTGGCAGCATGATTGTTTTCTGATTTTAGGGTCTGAAATGTTCAGAAAAGACCCTAAAGCCCCATCTACACCGTACAATTTTTTGTCCGATTCGATTAATTCCGGCATATCCCGATCGGACATGTCGGATTGAATCGAATCGGACAAAAAATTGTATGGTGTAGATGGGGCTTAAAACCTGGAAATATTCCTACCGCCAGGGAGGTTAAGATCCCTTTAATCAGTTGCTGATAACATCTGCAACCACAAAGTAATGGGGAATAGTCTACTTATGGTGAAGCGATTAATAGCCTGCAAAGATAATTGTGACTATAGTGAGCGCTGCGTAATATGTTGGCGCTTTATAAATACAATAAATAATAATAATAATAATAGTGTGCCGGGGTTGTTTAAATTCAGTGCGACTCAGCAAGCAGCAGCATTAGGGCTAATGCTCGGCACACACAATGCAATTTTCTGATAGATTTACTGACAGAGCAATGATTTCCAACATGCCCGATCTGATTTCCGATTTTTCAATCGATTTTCCATTCACTTCTATGAAAAATCGTTCAAAAATCAATTGGAAATAAGATCAAACATGTTGGAAATAATCGATCTGACAGTAAATGTCAGAAAATTGCATTGTGTGCACCTAGCATAAGACAATCAGCATGGGGCAGAGGAAAATTTACGAATAAATCGGTAAGTGTACCGGTACTAAGGGAAGTGTTAGGTGTACTGGAAGGAAGGTCAGTCTTGGCTGCAGAGGCAGTGAGGTAAATGTTAGGTGCAGCGGAAGTGGGCTTAGTGTTAGCCACAGCAGTAGGAGTTGTTGCAGCAGCAGTAACATTAGTGTTAAGGGTAGTGTAAGTAAGAGTGTTAGTGTTAGGTGTAGCGAGAGTAGGAGGATTTGTGTTAAAGGAGGGATTAGAAGAGGTGTACAAATGTAACAAATCGGTACGTTTTCTACACAAGTAGTAACCTTGCCTTCCAACTTTTCTCTACTCTCCGATAGCACCTGGATTTGGCATTACTTCTTCTGCAGTGCCTCCTTCTGCAGTAACTCATTTGTATTGAACTAGGACCTTTAAGCCCATGTCTTCTGCCTAATGGTGATAAAGAAGTTGCAATTTGTATGTTAGCTCCATATTTAAAGGAGCTTTTAATGTCTGACAAGCTGCTTGAGTAAGAGGTCTCTCTGATACTCTAGTACTAACCCCCATATAGTATTTATAGCTGGAAACATTGTCAATACCATAAAAGCCTTGTACACATGCTGGATGGCTCTCTGTGTACAGGGGATCAAATTCCCCCACCCCCCAATTTGTCAGCGAGAGATCTAGACGGGCAGATCATCCCAGCTGAGTGCAGGTCATGCCCATTGTTCTGCTGCTCACCTCCTCTGCTCCATGCTGCTCCATCTTGTGCCACGTCTTCAGCCATCCTTCTGACTCCCCAGCAACGAAACTCAGCCCTGACCTGTTGCCTAAGGGATTGCGTCTTGAACCCTGCAGGGCGACAGTAACTGTGTATTTATACGCACCTTAAAGTGGACCTGAACTCTTGCACAGGACAGATGGAAAACAGAGAAATTCACCCTGTTTGTAATTAGAGCACTTAGCCTGTCTAATCCCACTTCATCTGTGACTAATCACAAGTTGTAATTTGATCTCTAAAAAGAGGATTTGTATCAGCTGTAACAAAGAAATGTTATTAAAGGTTATTATGCTGTTGCTTATCTTTTAGATCAGAGAGGAAGGTCTGAGTTCAGGTCTGCTTTAAGTGAATTATTCCAGACCTTTCTTGCAACTAGCTTTATCTGCTAGTTGCAGACCCTGACAGTCCAGCTCTTTCCTACAGCATCTCTGACTTTTGGACTCTGTTTAGCTTGTGCTGGTCCAGCAGAGTGTGTGCCGTCATGCCCATAATTCTCAAATGCAGGCAGAACGGGGACTGGTTGGAGATTTGAGACAGACATTTGTTTTGAAAGCTGTGGTGCTTTACTTTGTTTTACTTTTAACATCCAGAGAATAGCTACAAGGTAGTGGGACCCTGTCCACATAGACTAATGACCTTTAATGTAAATCGAAATATAGATTACCCATCAAATAGTTCCAAACGCTTTTGCTTTTAACATTCACCTTGAATTTTGGTTTAAAGCGGACCCACACCAAACATTTTTTTAATTAAAAATATTTAGTTGCACCACACTGACACATACAAAGATAAATAAACACTCCTTCAAGCCTATGAGCATTTCATTGCATGCTTTTTACCCTCCTCTTTTCATAACTAGGGTTATACAGGTGGCATCCATTAGCAATTCCTCATTTGCCAGACACCTGTTACTCCACCAGTTTGCCGGTTTCTGTCCTGGCAATATGAAAGGAAGGGAGGGGTGTAAAATATTTTATATTTGTCATCATGCAGCTGAAAAAAGGCTGCTATTTATTATTATAATTTAGAAAATAGATTTTATTTCTGAAATCTTGTATTTTTAGTTTGGGTCCACTTTAAGTTCAAGCATTCATGATTAAAGGGAATCTGAAGTGAAAATAAACTTATGATATAATGATTTGTATGTGCAATACAGCTAAGAATTAGAACATTAGTAGCACAGATAGGAGTCTCATATTATTTCCAGTACTGGAAGAGTTATGATAGGTTCACACGATGCATTTTTTCGGTCGATTTTCCGTTCCATCAATTTTTGATTTGTTTTTCCGCTTGATTTTTTGCCCGCTCAATTCTCTTATCAATTTCCATCACCTTCAATGAGAAATTGTTTGAGAAAAACGATCGAAAGTAATATCGAAAGTAATATCGGACGATGGAGGAAATGATCTATCGAACGCATATATCGAATGCAAAAAGGTATCGTGTGTACCTAGCATTAAGAAACGTTGTTATCTATGCAAAAGAGCTTATCTGAGCTCTCCAATTAATTTAGTCAGAGAGCTCTTTTCTGGACTTATCTCAGCCTATTCTTTCTGTTTGTTTAAGATTTTACTGCAGAGCTAATGACTCTTTGAACTTTCCGGATCTGTTTCATAATTTAAAAGAGTATAGTTTTTAAACTGATAGTTTTTAAACTGTAAATATTAGAGAATGATGCAATGTTATATAAAAAAGCTATATAACTGAGACTCTTTTCTTTGCTGCTAATTTTCTATTCATTATCCATACTACATATACAATTCATTATATCATAAGTTTTTTTTCGCTTCAGTGTCACTTTAAGTAAAATGAAGATAATGAATATATCAGTGGATGAATACACTCAAACAAACCATGAAGCACTGGCTCATAATAGGAACCGCAGAAGCTTTCTCTTTACTGATGATCAAAGGACTACCCTTGGTGGCCTTCAGCACTTGAAACTTGTCATATATTTGTAGACTATCGGGGCAGAGTGTGCTAACAACAGGGTGGATTTACTGATCCTTTTAATTTATGACGGAAGTTCTCGGTCACAATATAACAATATACGGAAAAAGCAGAAAATAAAACGTAGCCTAGTGGAATACTCCCAGTGTCCTTAGCACAGACTGTATCACGCATCAACAATGTTTGAATTGTTCCATTCAGTTCTACACCTGGCAATAGATATCCTAATTAGTGTTAGTGCATTTGGCATATTAGAATTAGGAACCATGTTTCTAATTCTGCTAATCTGAACCTGAATCTTCGTGCATGCGTGGCAGAGTATGCTTAAAAACAAGAAGAGAATCGAGAGCCCAATATGGTGCAGTATTGTCAGGTAAAATGAAGAGTTCAATACAATTTTATGTATATATACTCACAAACTCGGGTTACCTATAGGCAACCACTTTAAATGCAGGTGGGGAGCATTAGGACCTGACCCCACTCAGGTTAAGAAGTCGCTTTCTGTAGATAGTAGATGGGGATGCACCCCTCCACCCAGGGTGGACTAGAAGATCAGCAAAAACTCGGTAAACAGAGGCGCCAGAGTAGAGTAAAACGTTTTAAAAACCGCTTAAAAGCAGAGGGGGATGTTAAGGTGGACTCACTTCCCTCTTACAAAAAAAGAAAACTCACCTGAGTCTCGATAAAACAGAATTGACAAATAATTTATTCAACTCCACAAATGCAACACGTTTCGCGGGCGTGACCCCGCTTCCTCAGGCAAAAATGAGAACACAACTCAGTGGGTCAAGTAATAGGTAAGAGGCGCTCAAACTTATTGCTTGACCCACTGAGTTGTGCTCCCATTTTTGCCTGAGGAAGCGGGGTCACGCCCGCGAAACGCGTTGCATTTGTGGAGTTAAATAAATTATTTGTCAATTCTGTTTTATCGAGACTCAAGTGAGTTTTCTTTTTTTGTAAGAGGGAGGTGAGTCCACCTTAACATCCCCCTCTGCTTTTAAGTGGTTTTTAAAACGCTTTACTCTACTCTGGCGCCTCTATATACCGAGTTTTTGCTGATGCGTGGCAGAGGGTGTTCACGCACCGCTGTTCCCGCCCCTGTGCGCTGCCCCCCCCCCCCCCACTTTGCGTTTCCGCTCTCCTGTACATTCACATGAAGGAGGAAGTATGGGAGGGTTGGAATGCAATGTGGAGAGCTGGGCACAGAAGCGATGACAATGTTGAGCTAAAACCCCCTGCCGCGGTGCGCATGCATGAAGATTCGGGTTCAGATCGGGAGAGCTAGGAACAAGGTTCCTAATTCAAATATGCCAAATGCACCAACACTAATCCCAATTGTTGCATATGAATATATTCATTGTAAGAGTTTGTACGGACAGTTAACTACATTTTGTTTAAAGCAATCCTTAAGCGAATTAAAAAAAAAAACACAGATACCTATGGAGAGGGAAGGCTCTGGGTCCTATAGAGCCTTTCAGTTCTTTATCCGCTCCTCTCCTTCCAGTGTTCTCACCCCCGTTAGCAGTCTTCGACCATTGGGTCAAAGACTGCTCGGTGCCGCCGTGGGAGGCTTCGGAAGTCTTCAGGAGCCCGAGTGCTCTCAAAGACGGGCAGCTCTGTATTGCACCTGTGTGAGCACGTTCTCTCGCACATGTGCAGCACGAAGCCACACAAAGACTTCTGAAGCCTCCACCAGCAGGAGATTTGAACGACAGTGACGAGACTGGAACAAGGGGACCATGAGAGGAACTGGAAGGCTCTAAAGGACCAAGAGCATTCCTTCTCCATAGTTGTTGTTTTTTTTTTTTAATCGTTTCAGGATTTAACAAAGTAGATGAAAAATATCCAATCAAATTATACACACATACACACACACAAATTGTGCAGAAAACACATACAGAAAACTAACAGATGAGTGTGCTCCCAACCCCAGCTTATTACACTCACTCTGTCCATTTCTGATGGAGCAGAACTGGCTCTGCAGACTCATCCAGCATCACTACAGTACACAGCACTTGGGGAGGTGTAGAGAAGCTTGGGGCAGAACTGGCTCTGCAGACTCCTCCAGCATCACTACAGAACACAGCCCTTGGGGAGGTGTAGAGAAGCTTGGGGCAGTACTGGCTCTGCAGACTCCTCCAGCATCACTACAGTACACAGCCCTTGGGGAGGTGTAGAGAAGCTTGGGGCAGTACTGGCTCTGCAGACTCCTCAAGCATCACTACAGTACACAGCACTTGGGGAGGGGGTGGAGAGGATGGGGGCAGAACTGGCTCTGCAGACTTCTCAAGCATCACTACAGTACACAGCACTTGGGGAGGGGGTGGAGAGGCTGGGGGCAGAACTGGCTCTGCAGACTCCTCCAGCATCACTACAGTACACAGCACTTGGGGAGGGGGTGGAGAGGCTGGGGGCAGAACTGGCTCTGCAGACTCCTCCAGCATCACTACAGAACACAGCACTTGGGGAGGGGGTGGAGAGGCTGGGGGCAGAACTGGCTCTGCAGACTTCTCCAGCATCACTACAGAACACAGCACTTGGGAAGGGGGTGGAGAGGATGGGGGCAGAACTGGCTCTGCAGACTTCTCCAGCATCACTTCAGTACACAGCACTTGGGGAGGGGGTGGAGAGGCTGGGGGCAGAACTGGCTCTGCAGACTCCTCCAGCATCACTACAGAACACAGCACTTGGGGAGGGGTGGAGAGGCTGGGGGCAGAACTGGCTCTGCAGACTCCTCCAGCATCACTACAGTGCACAGCACTTGGGGAGGGGGTGGAGAGGCTGGGGGCAGAACTGGCTCTGCAGACTCCTCCAGCATCACTACAGAACACAGAACTTGGGAAGGGGGTGGAGAGGATGGGGGCAGAACTGGCTCTGCAGACTTCTCCAGCATCACTTCAGTACACAGTACTTGGGGAGGGTTAGTGAGGTTGGGGGCTGGGTGCTGTACACAATAGTCTGCTGTGAGCTGAATAGGGACTGTCTACAAATCTTTGTCTACAAATCTTTATATGATTCCTTATCAGTGGCTGAGCAGATGCTGTCATTAGAACAATTGTGCAGAGAGCTTTTTCTCTCCGTGCCCTTAGTTAAAAGAAACTTCTCCCCCCCCCCCCCCCCCGCCTCACACACACATGGCCCACTGAGGCTTCTGCATCTCTTGCAGGGTCTATTGTTACACCCCTGCTGGGAGGGCAGGGTTATAGACCAATATACAGCAATATATACATTTCTGATGTTAAAACCAGGATATTTCATGTAAAATTGGGTATCACAAATAATTATTAACATTACATTCTACTATAGGTCACTGAGGTGACTCTTTAAGGTTCCAGGACAAAAATAATCACCCGGTGGGTTCCTGGATGTAGAACCTTTTCCTGCATTGAAAACCTCTGTGTGTACGCACACACGCACGCTCCTGCATGTACTCCTGCGAATACCATGTGAATGTATGTGAAGTAGGTTCACAGAGCCAATCAGATTGTCTGTAGAATGGATGATTGCTGCTATAGCCGACAACAGCATTCATTCAGTTAAAGTCGTCAAAAGAAAGAAAAAAGTCCCCTCCCTCCTTATCTCAGATCCCTGTCACTGTGTGATACAAAAAAAGCATTAACAGTACACATATAATACTAGTGTCGTCCACTAGGACTGAGCTCACACCTGTGGGCAGCACTGCAGGGAACGAGCACTGTGGAGACCCACTGCTCTTTTTTAAGCAATGGAGAAACAGTGACTACAAGACAAAGACATTGTAAGCAAAACTAAGTAGAAAATAGGATATTAGTCTGTTTGACCCAATCTCACATAAGAGCTACTGTGGCACAAGGCACAATAGAAAGGTTTCAAAACACACAGTCAGGGGGGTAACTAGAAATCACTGCCTCCCCCCCCCCCCCCCGAGCTGTGGTTGCTGGAGAGGGGAGCACTGATGGGGGGGGGGGGTAAGTCTTTCCTCCCTCCCCGCTGCTGTTTGCGCCTGCTGCTCCCCCTTCCTGCACTGTGCCCCCTCCTGCCCCTAAAAATGGCCCTGGAGGGCCCCAGAGCCAGCTCCCCCTTCAGGCTTCTCCCCCTAAGGGCCCCCCTGCAGCTGCATCCCTTTCAGGGGCTATTGTTACGCTTCTGCACACAGTGCATCTCACAAACAGGGCTAGTTTTATGTGAAATGGGCACAAGGCAAAAGTTAACATGCCCTTTAGACAGCAGCAGGGGGCCTTTGTCCTCTCCCCAAATAGCAGTATTAGGTAGCCTTAGTGTCTGCGCCCCCTCTTGAAAACAGCAATAGGTGGTCTTTGCTCGACCCCCCTTTTTAAGGGGGGAGACTTGGGGGCTTCCTACAGGCAACAGCCCATTTTGCCACTAGGAAAGCATCACCCCTCCTTACACCTGGCAGCATGTTGGGCTGCGCAGCTGCAGACCAGTCAGAGTGCCCATGCTATCCACTATCTAATGGCAAAAATGCCTACCATGGCCACATGAGCGTCAAAATTGGACCATGAAGAGATAGGAGAAGGGCATGTAGTCTTAAATCACATTTTCTTTTAGGGCATGAGAATGGTGAATGCGTGTGTCATTTATCTGTGGCATGTGCTTAAAAACAAGTCCAATGCATGGAGATCTCAACATGCAACTTACAGGGCTTAAAGGATTTGCTGCTAATATCTCAGTGCCAGATACCACAGAACAACATCAGAGGTCTTGTGGAGTCCATGCCTCGATGAGTCACAGTTGTTTTGGCAGTACAAAGCGGACATACACAATTTAAGGCAAGTGGCTTTAATGTTTTGGCTGATCATTGCATGGGAAAATAGCAATCATATAAGAACAGCAGCGTGGCATATGGCATAGCGCTCTAGTCTTAGGCCTCGATTCATCAAGACTTATCGACTTGGTTAATGACAGTTCGCTAAGATACCAAATTCGTTAAGTTGATTTCAGGATTCATCAAATTTATCTACAGCTGTTAGCGAGCATGCGGTAATAATCGGTAATCATTCGTTAGTGATGCGTTAAAACGGAAGAAAGTGCAATTCATGAAAATGAAAGTGGGCGTGGTTTAGCGTTACATTTAGGATTAGTTATCGCCTTCACTGCCCTGTCATTATTCCTGTCAGATCATTGCTGACAGAGAAGATGGAGCCATTTGAAGTGGTTATGTATCAGCTGAGAGTGATTCAAAGGCGCAGAAGGGCAAGAATAAGGTCCAGAACCATATCAATTTGCAAGAGAATAGATTTATTTGCTATAACAGGACATCTGCATTTCTCTTGAATCATCTTGTAAGAGAACTCAGGAAGTGCCAGGGTTAACTAAATTGCTAGCTGCACTACATTTTTTAGAAAAGGCTCCTATCAAGCCATAGCTGGCAAAATGTGGAGACCCATAGCTAATGGACAGAAAACAAAGAGTTGTGGTCAATGGATCGTACTCAAAATGGGAGACTGTTAGCAGTGGGGTCCCACAGGGGTCTGTACTGGGTCCAGTGCTCTTCAATTTATTTATTAATGACCTAGTAGATGCAGTAGTGAGCAATGTTGCTATTTTTGCAGATGATACAAAATTGTGCAGAATCATCAACTCTCAGGAAGATAGTGTCATATTGCAACAGGATCTGGATAGGATGGCTATATGGGCACATACATGGCAGATGAAATTCAATGTTGACAAATGTAAAGTCATGCATTTTGGTCGTACCAATGGTCTAGCACCATACAAAATAAATGGGATACAGTTGGGAACATCAAACTTGGAGAAGGACTTAGGAGTACTCATCGACAACAAGTTAAATAATCGTACTCAATGCCAAGCCGCTGCAGCTAAAGCGAACAAAATTTTGGGATGCATTAAAAGGGAAATAAAAACTCGAGATGCTAGCATAATATTGCCCCTGTTTAACTCTCTAGTAAGGCCACATCTGGAATATGGAATTCAGTTCTGGGCACCACATTACAAAAAAGATATTGCAGTTTTAGAGCAGGTGCAGAGACGAGCTACAAAATTGATACGTGGGATGGAAGGTCTCGCTTACCAAGAAAGGTTAGATAAACTGGGTTTATTTAGTCTAGAGAAAAGACGCCTTAGAGGAGATCTAATTAACATGTATAAATACATTAGAGGGCAATATAATAGCTTGGCGGATGAGCTTTTTGTCCCTAGGCCTTCTCAAAGGACTAGAGGACATGAGCTGCGCATGGAGGAAAAACGTTTTAGCCATTTATTTAGGAAAGGGTTCTTTACAGTAAGAGTGGTTAAGATGTGGAATGCATTGCCACAGGAAGTCGTTATGGCAAACTCTATACCTGCATTTAAAGGGGGCTTAGATGCTTTCCTTGCGTTGAAAGACATCCATGGCTACAATTACTAGGTTATGCCTAATGATGTTGATCCAGGGATTTTATCTGATTGCCATCTGGAGTCAGGAAGGAATTTTTCCCATTTGGGGCTAATTGGACCATGCCTGGTGGGGGTTTTTTCGCCTTCCTCTGGATCAACAGGGGTATGTGGGGGACGGGCTGGAGTTGTACTTTGTACTGGTTGAACTCGATGGACGTATGTCTTTTTTCAACCAAAATAACTATGTAACTATGTAACTATGTAAAATTGTGGGATTGTCCCAAGCCACTTCCAGAATCCAGGTCCAGGTGTTAAGCCCTATTCAGAATATTGCTACGTGGTGTTAAAAGGACTGCCTTTTTACCCACAATTCCATGGGAATCTTATGACCTTGTGTTAAATTACCACTGTAAAATGGAAATATCGACACGTTACCGAATGGTTACCGCATTGTTATCGATATTTTATCGAATTCACACCTAATGCGGAAAAACCTTGATGAATACAACTAGAAATCGACAAACTTCGAATTCGGTAATTTAACAAACTGGAAAAAGTTATCTCAAAGACAATGATGAATCGAGGCCCTACCTTCCTCTGTTTGATCCACAGTGACAGTATTACCTGCATGGAGATTGTAGATTTCCTCTGAGGGCTTCTATTTCCTACAATTAAAGCAAATAAACCTACCGGTAGGTTTCACTTTGTTGGCATGATTATGGGGGATACTTAAGGTACCCATACACCAAGTGATGATGGGCAGATTCGACCAAGAGACAAATCTCTCTCTGATCAAATCTGATTAGAGAGAGATCTGTTGGCTGCCCATACACCACAGGCCGATTCTCGATTGACTTCAGCATAAAATCTCTCAGGAACCGTCTGAGTCTGCCGCTGATCCCTAATGTAAGAAGTGTGTATTTATACATTACCTGTCCTGTGTCGCGGTGCCCGTGTGCCTTCCGCCACTCTTCCATTAACCGCATACATGCTGCCGGCGTGGCACATGTGACATCACGTGCCAGCAGCGTATATTACGGCTAATGGACGAGCGGCGGAACGCAGACGGGCACCGCCACACAGGACAGGTAATGTATAAACGCACACTTACAGCACATTTATACATTGTGGGAACCGTGCCAGGGGTTTCGGCACTCGTCATGATATCGCTTGTCGTTACTGCCAAGCACCCGATCAAGCAAGTCGGCCCTACACCTTGCAGCATGTCCGACCGATTAATGCAACCAATTTCAGACCGAAGTTGGTCACATTGTCGACCAAGCATGTACTTGCCGGGACAAATTTTCATCTGATTCGATTGTAATAATCGAATCGGATGAATCGGATGATCGCTCGGCCACCAAGTCGCCTGTTGTATGGCCACCGTTACTCATACTTTTAGCCCTTTTGATGGACAGTGAGTGATTTGTTTATTTTTTCTGTTTTCTGTAAAGCCCTCTGTAAGCTCTATATCAAGGAATAAAATAAATACATCAATAGCAATATGTCAAATGTGCATTCATTTAAAAATGCATAACGTTTTAATCCACTTACCATGGTATATAGTTTTGTGATTTAACAATAACTGTGAACTGGAATGCCACTTGTTCTGCATTGAAGATGCCTCACGATTGCTCAGAGAGAAAACTGATGGCTGAAGTACAAATCATATCACAGGGTGATGCGCCCTCTGGTGGCCACAGGTCCTGTGTTACACTATAATCACAATAAAATGATTTTTTCACAGTAGAGTTGTTATAAAGTTATCTACACAAATAGTGTTCTAAAATAATGAGGTAAATAAAGATCTGCTAGATTCCTCAAAGCTATTTAAGTAAAAATCCCACTTTATAGAAATTAGAAAGACACATTTGGGCATTTACAACACTTTTAATATTATTAAAAGTAACAATGTACCCTTCCTTGCTTTAATTAGATAGTGTTGGTACCGAGTTGTTATTCTATGTTCTGTTTGTGTTTGAAAGAACGGGGAGAAATAAGACACTGTTTAATTCACTTTTTCTCTTAAGTTTTCTCCTAGGAGATCACTTTAAGGCTTGTCTTCACAGTAATACGTTACAGGTGCACGTTAGTGCAGCCTGTAACGCAGCCTAACTCACAGCAATGAAAACCAAATGTGCTGTTAGACTGTTTGCACATGCTCAGTAATGTTGGAGGAGGAGGTCTCCCCTCCTCCTTCGCTGCCAGCCACATGGCTAATTAATATTCACTGCACTGTGTGACATGCAGTGTTTACTTCCTGGATTGGCTGGCGGGACCACATGATGCCGCATGCGTCCAAAAGTACGCATCACGGATGAATGAAGAGCCGCATAACGCGTCTCAATCTGACGTCTAACTTCAACCCCACTATGCGTTGCGTTAGGGGCACGTTATGCGACCTTAACGTGGCATCTAAAGCAACGTCTTAGTGGGAAAGATGCCTTAAAGGGACACAGTAGGGGGGTCAGGGGAAAATGAGTTGAAGTTACCCAGGGCTTCTAATGGTCCCCCACAGGTATCCTGTGCCCGTGCAGCCACTCACCGATGCTCCGGCCTTGCCTCCGGTTCACTTCTGGAATTTCAGACTTTAAAGTCTGAAAACCACTGCGCCTGCGTTGCAGTGTCCTCACTCCCGCTTAGGTCACCAGGAGCGTACTGCGCAGGCCCAGTATGGTCTGGGCCTGCGCCGTGCACTCCCGATGACATCAGGGGAAGCGAGGACACGGCAACGCAGGCGCAGTGGTTTTCAGACTTTAAAGTCTGAAACTCCAGAAGTGAACCAGAGGCAGTGCCGGAGCATCAGTGACTGGCTGCGAGGGCACAGGACGTCTGCAGGGGAACAATAGAAGCCCCAGTTAACTTCAGTGTCCCTTTAATGTTCTGTTTAAAATAACTCTTTTTTGCATTTGAAATTGGAAAAGTATCAAAAAGTAGATGAACGCGTATTGACAAAATTATTCTGAGTATGTTCTTGCTTGCTGGTGGCTTAAAAGGCATTTTATTGATAAGGTGTAAAAATATCGCTTATGGGGGAAAACTTCAGAGAAAAAGTGAATTGAATAAGGTTCATATTGCTTTTTCTTCTAAGCATGTGCATGGATGTCTGACAGGGATTTTCAATCAACATCTATTGGCAAAGAATCGTTTTCAAAGATATTGGCGTCATTAATCAAAGGTAAGAATTTTTGGTTAATTAAGAACAATAAAGGACTTTTTTTGTTGTTATGTTTTTATTTAACTGTAAACCTTTGTGTAAATGGGTAAGGGATACATTAACCACTTAACCTCCAAGGGTTTTTCCCCTTAAAGGGGACCTTCAGAGTCAAAACGAAATTCCGGCAGCCTGCAAGTAGAAGAAAGTTATATTTACCCGAGTAGTCTTGTCCCACAATGCCATCCCGAAGTCCCCGCCATTACCCAACTTCCAGCTCCTGGCCCTGCCTCCTCTCTCTCCCCAGAGAAAAACGCCACGCTATTTAGTAAATAGCTTGGTGTTCTTCTCCAGAGAGAGTAAATAGCTTGACGATTTTCTCCGGGGAAAGAGAGGAGAAGGGGCCAGGCGCCAGAAGTCGGGTGATGCTAGAACTTTGGGGGCAGCATCGTGTGACAAGACTTCTTGGGTAAATATAACTTTCTCTTACATTCAGGCTGTCAGATTTTCATTTTGACTCTGGAGGACCTCTTTAAAAACCAGAGCAATTTTCACCTTTCCGTACTGCATCCATTCATCTGCCAATAACTTTATCAGCACTTATCACACTAAAAATGATCTATACATCTTTTTACACCACCAATTAAGCTTTCTTTGGGAGGTTCTTTTTGCTAAGAATTATTTTATTCTAAATACATTTTAATCTGAATAATAAGAAAAAAAATTGAAAAAATTAATTATTTCTCAGTTTTCAGCCATTATAGTTTTAAAATAATACATGCTACCGTAATTAAAACCCACACATTTTATTTGCCATTTGTCCCGGTTATTGCAACATTTAAAATATTTCTCTAGCACAATGTATGGTGCCAATATTTTATTTGGAATATGGTGCCAATATTTTATTTGGAAATAAAGGTGCATTTTTTCAGTTTTGTGTCCATCACTAATTTCAAGCCCATAAGGTAACAGCAATATACCCTCTTGGCATAGACAGAATTGGAGCAAAGTATAAAGGTATAACGCGCCACTTCAAATTACGTCCAAAGACGCATATTTATTGCAAATAAAAAAGGACACGTGCACATTGGCACAGCTGAGTACAAAACACACATACCATTAAAAATAGATCTATACATAGAAATAAAACCACGAGGCTACCATAGGGGTCATGTAAGCGTACCAATCAAATACCTAAAAGCACTATTGATTATATGTGCTTAATAGCTTATATTGCTTCCTGTATTAATGAAGTTGCTCAAACTCAGATACACATAGCGCTAATAGCTGTTTGATAGACTGTTCATCATCTTTTGTGAAATTGATATAGGCGGCTGTTTTGACATTCCCAGTCAATAAGGACAGGCTATGGCATGCTACAGTCAGTTCACATCAGCAAGTAGTATATCTCCTCATTTCATATGGAATCACGTAGCAGTGACTGATATCATGTATACTTACGTTTAGATGGATCTCTGTCTGCTGTCACAGTGTCTTGTTATAACACTCCACAGGGGGACAGTTCAAACCTCTGACTTGTCATGAAGTTTGTCCTTATGGGCCCAGTTTTCCTCTCCGGCGTTTGTTATGCACTGCGCAGGCATGCTTCTAGCTTAAAGAGTTATGCTTAGGCTTGTAGTTCGCCTTGTGCTCTTGCTCGATTCTGCAATTAGATTCCATCCGGTGCCTACAGACTGCCAGGCCCTCTCACAGAACTGGTGTCTGCCCACACACTTGGCTGGTGTCTCCGCCACTCGGGATGAAGTTCAAAGCTCGCGCGCCTGTGTGAGAAGGAGCAGGACGCTAGGTCGCATGGCCGGTTTTATTTCTATGTATAGATCTATTTTTAATGGTATGTGTGTTTTGTACTCAGGTGTGCCAGTGTGCACATATGTCCTTTTTTATGTGCAATAAATATGCGCCTTTGGACATAATTTGATGTGGCGCGTTATACCTTTATACTTTGCTCCAATTCTGTCTACATCAATACGGTTGTGCCTCTCTTTTGGTGTCCAATATTGACGCAGTATTTCTATTTGTGCACTGACAGTCCCTGCATGCTGCCCAAAACAAATCTCTTTATACCCTCTTGACATACATATTAAAAAAAAGTTCAGCCCCTAAGGTAACTATTTCTGTATTTTCTTTTAATTGTATTTTTTTTTCACAAAATTTTATTTGTGTAACTTTTGGGGAGTGTGGGAGGTAAGGGGTTAATTTTAAATGTAAACATAGGTCTTTTTAAAAAAATTGTGTCTAGGCGTAATTTTACTATTTGGCCACAAGATGTCCTCTCGTACAACTTTCCTGTGCGTACTATTAGAACGCAAATAGGAAGTAATGCTTGGACGTGTAAGTATCAGCTCTTGTGAATGAGGCAGGCATCTCATTGATGCCGGCAATCATTCATGCAGGAACTTAGATCAATGAGCTGCTTTCCCATTCATTGATCACCCCCCCCCCCCTTAACGATCGTTGTCGAAAACGAGCATGGGAGCGCACAGCGCAAGGGTAAAGAGGGAATTTACAGGGACGTAGATACTCATCCCGGGAGGGCAAGTGGTTTATACCCCTATATTCATTTCACTTTGGGGGGGGGGGGGGTAGGCATCTGGGGGACCCCCACATTCCACCAAGAACCACCCCAGGGCCCCATTTCCTCTTGGGAACCAGAGGTGGGGGAGAGTCCTTTGTCTATGGTATGGACAAGGGTGTTGGGGGCGTCTTCCACAGCCCCCCACACAAACATCATAGACCATGTGGGCTGGTCTCTGAATTCTGGTTCTGCATGGTTGACAAAGGGTTAAAAAGGCATGGTCGAAGGCACTATACACTGTCCATTTGTTTAAAATGTATAACATGAGTCTACAGAACTTGGAACATGGTACACAGTAAAATGTCATTTTATCAAATGTAAAAAGACATTTCCCAAAAACTACAAGGTCTTTTTGAAAAAAAAAATTTGACCTGTTCCTACTTTGCCCCTATTTTCCCTAACCATTCCAGTTTCCACAAATGTTTATGCAACGGCTGTCATGTTTGTAAATTTAATGTTGCATGCAACATTTACAAATGGATTATGTAAGGCCCGGTTCACATTAGCGGTCGCCGCCCGGAATCGCCGTGCCGGAGCCGGACCGCATGCGGAACGGACGGAACGGACGCACGGCATATCAATGAAAGTCTATGCGTCCGTTCACATGCGTCCGTTTCGGCCGGACCGGAGCCGGACCGGATCCGGACTCCGGCATAAGATCCAACATGCGCTATTTTTTGGTCCGGCTCCTCCGGCAGACTTATCCGGAGCAGAGCCGGACTGTTGCATCCGGCCAATACAAAACAATGAGAACCGGAGAGCGCACAACACACTGGCTATAAAAACCGGACGCTCTACCCCACTTCCTATGCTTTTTCTAGTGGCCATTTTGGATGGGGACCACATGGGCCCAGCGTTCACAGAGTGGAGCAGCAGGGATTTCATGCTGGAGCTCTTTGGCAGCAACATGTCTGATGATATGTCTGATAACGAGGAGGTGAGGCCTTCTCCCCACATAGTAGTAGGTGAACAACAGGAAGGAGAGAATTCCCAGGTACGAGTAAAAAATGACTGGATCCATGGTCCCAACTGCAGTCTCTGTATCCACGGATGGTCTCCACACGTCCACCTGTCTCCAACAATGACCCCAGAGCTTCTGCTGACCTCCCAGACCCCAGGTATTTACAGGTTGTTATCTCTTTAAGAAACCAGATCCGGACCGCAACCGTGTTCATACCGCACGGAAAACGGATGCAAACGGACCGGATCCGGATAGGAACCGTACGGATTAGGTCCGGTCCGGATCCGGTGCGGTCCGGACATCCGTTCCGGTTTTTAAAAAACCGCAAGTGTGAACGGGGCCTTAAATCAATTCAATTTTGAAATCACAATGACGTAATCATAATAGCAAAATTTTATGTGAAATTCCGATTTAGCACATTATGATCATGACTACCAATGAATTAATTTCCAAAGAATGTCAGGTAGTTTGTGAGGCAAAAAAAAAATAAAAAAAAAAAAAATATATATATATATATATATATATATATATAGTTTAGCTTACTTACATTTGACAGAAAATGACATGCCAGTTTTGTTTACCTTCCTTGGCGTCTTCAGTACAGAGAAGAATGAGGGCACTCATACATTACTCAATATTGCAGCCCATTCAAACTTCCGATTTGAAAACATGGCCGCCCAATCAATCGGAAATAGTGGAAAAATCTTGGTTGTAAGGACTCCATCAGATGCACGGTAGTAATAGCATTCAACTGATGCAACCCGATTCTGGTGTCCCCTGAAGTGTATAAGTGTCCTCCCTACTCCCTCTGCCCAAGTTTCCACTGTCACCGTGACATCACTACACATGTCGAGTAACATGGTACCGGCGCTCTCAGTGACACTGAACACTGGAGGAGGCCAGGAGTCATGTCAGCAGAGAGGTAAAACACTGAACACAGGCCATGGAGGGAACGACACTTACACTGAAATCTATTGGACACTGCTGTGTAATGTGTCGCTAGGCATTAGTCCCTCTCTGATCACATTTGATCAGAGAGGGATCTATCTAATGGTTGATCTGGCCATACATCGAGTGATTACAAGAATAAACCAAGTCATGCATAAAGTGCTGTTTTTGTAGTACTGTAAGTCCATGCAGCTCCCCAGTATGTTTGAGCTGAGGCCTGCAGCACCAGTTCACCCATGACTAATATCAGGGGACAGGATTAATGCCAGTGCGACTCTCAGAACGGTGACAGCTGATGTGCACCAGGAGGTCACTAAACACTCTGACAGCCTGTGAGCGTAGGATGGAAAATTCACGGTGCTGCTGACTTGTCAAGTGTTGTAAGATGAACATTCATACATGTGCTGGTGTCTCCAGCATCCTGGTATGAATTAAACTCAGGCTACAAGACCCGGAGCTTTAATACATTTGGTTAAAAGTGTTTGTTTTTTTTAATCGTCATTTCCCAAAGAAACCCTTTGTAGTGAAAGTATAGATTAGAATTCATGACACTTTCACACATAAAAGTTATTTTGAGGCGACAGTTACAGGAAGCAGATGCTGATAAACTTCTACAGGCATTGCCCTTTAACATGCTAATTTTACAAGCCCAAAAGCATTTATGTGTTGTGCTGAAGTCATTATAATTTGCCTGAAGCAATCTTGTGTTAAAATGTCCTTCTGGGAGAACGAGCTGTCTGAAATCTATGAAGGTGAAAAGTGGGCTGTGTGCTTCCAGACTTTGATGAGCGGTAGTTTATACTACTCTAGCATAGAAACTAACGCAACTCCTCTTTGACTGCAGGAGATGTCATCTGCCAACTCTAAATTATGCCTTAAGGATTGTGGTAGAGTTAGATCGTTAGTCCATGTGTGGTGGCACTGCCCCCGAGCCTCCATCTTCTGGGGAAAGTAGCAGGCTTAATATCACAGGTCTTTGACAGACCCATTCCTGAACACCCTGTGGTCTTTCTACTAGGCCAGTCTTTCTCAATCGGGGTTCCCTGGAAACCCAGGGTTCCTTGAGGACTTTGCACGTACCTGGCATTTTTGCTCTTCAAGGTGAGCTGCTTTAGCTGGCAGGTTGAGAAATTCATTCATGCCTGGTGCAATGGCCTTGACACAATGACACAATAAATTGGCGATGAATAAACATGTGGTATGCCAGAATTAAGGATGTGTGTACAGCAGATGAGTAGGAGAAAAAAACACTAACACCAAGTAACTATAAATGGGGTGTGCAATAATGGAGAGCATGAAATGGGTGCCCCCATAAAGGAGGATCATGGAATGGGGACTATTACAATAGTACAAAGTGTTTCGCCTAACCCATTTTCAATGACCAATCCTACTATAAAATAAATCCCCTCTCGCTCCCTTAATATAAGGGTTCCCGGAGATTCAAAAATTATTTGAAGGGTGCCTCCAGGGTAAAAGGATTGAAAAAGGCTGTTCTGGGCCATAAAAAAAGAAGATATTAAATATCTGGTCCATAGGCTTCTTCAATTTAGTCATGGTGGCCAAATCATACTTAGCCTCTCAATGGACCAAACCGATACTTAATCTTGAACCTGTAATACATAGGGTCCACACATTACTGATATACAAAAAGTATGTTAGCTACGATGTGTGACAAACTGGGTTCATTCCAGAAGACATGGGATCCCTGGATCCAATATGCTCACATTCAAGGATTGCAACACCTATTGAACTTCAATTAAACCTAGAGTTTGATCTGTGCCACAATAAAATGTTCATACTGTATATGTGCAATAATGTTTAAACTGAAAAAATCTTTCAATATAAACCTTTGAAACTAAAATATCCTTCATACATTTTATGCATGTAAATATATAATTCCCGCTATTCAAATCACCTTTTCACCTACATTTTCTCCTAGGTGATATGTTCACACCTTATCAGTAAAAGCCACCAGCAAGCAAGAAAACATTCTGAATAATTTTGACAGTACTTTTTCAATTGCAGAGTGCTGAAAAGTTATCTTAAACAGAAGATGAAAATGTATCTCCTAAGAGAAAAAAAGTAACTTGAATAAGGGCCAATTAGAGATAAAGACACTATTGGAGGCGCTCTTCGGAGTTATGTATATCTCAGATGGATAATAATAGTATACGGTAAGAGAGGTGATTTTTTTCACCTGTTAGGAAGACTCGTGGGTCTATATTAAAAAAGTTGTAATTTATTTATACTTGCACAGACAACGCGTTTCGCAACCTTAAAGTCACTTCATCAGGTCAATTAAAGTGCTTAGGAAAGAAGAGAAAAAAATGGCGCTCTGGCTATATCATAAAAAACATATAAAACATATATACAACATATAAACATATGAAACAGTGTAAAAACACATAAATCTAATAAAAAGTCGTATATCTCTAAGAAAACATAGACAACAGATCCCATCAATTACATGGTGGGATTATCAATTAAAAGCCACCAGTCAATTATCCATTATTGATCCATAAAATATCAATTTATACATACAATCGATTATCTATCATATATTGATGCTAGTCCATCATCGACAATCAATTGCCCCTATACAGTCTTGTTGTATAATAATAGTAAATTGTATCCCTGATTGTATTCCCTTATCTCAAAGATCTCCTCTAGGGGTCTTTACATGCAAAAAATGTATGAAGGATATTTTAGTTTCAAAGGTTTTTATTGAAAGATTTTCAGTTTAAACATTATTGCACATATATGAACATTTTATTGTGGCACAGATCAAACTCTAGGTTTAATTGAAGTTCAATAGGTGTTGCAATCCTTGAATGTGAGCATATTGGATCCAGGGATCCCGTGTCTTCTGGAATGAACCCAGTTTGTCACACATCGTAGCTAACATACTTTTTGTATATCATTAATGTGTGGACCCTATGTATTACAGGTTCAAGATTAAGTATCGGTTTGGTCCATTGAGAGGCTAAGTATGATTTGGCAACCATGACTAAATTGAAGAGGCCTATGGACCAGATATTTAATATCTTCTTTTTTAATGGCCTAGAACAGCCTTTTTCAACCCTTTTACCCTGGAGGCACCCTTCAAGGTCACCCTCCAGGTCAGCCTGACGTCATCACCGCAGACCGGGAAAGAGAGGAGGCGAACGGCTGTGGGGAGAGCTGCGGCGAGGGACATGTTGGGAGCTTGGGGCTGGACGAAGCCCCGGGTAAGTAGCCCTTATTTTACTCCTGATGCCTGATAACTCATTTAAAGAAGTAGCCGGCAGGTTGTATGTAAAGGCTTCAAACTTTAATTATGCACATTGACAACATTTCACGGTCATAAAGCCGCTTCCTCAGGTCAATAACAGTGCTTTAGCTTAGGGAGAAACAAATCCCGGGCGCCATTTAAATGCAACCCACCTTTGTGAGTTTAACCTCATTATTATTATATGCTGTGCTGGTAATCCTACGATATCATGCCAGATTGGGCTGCCGATCTCCCTTTTGTTATTGTTCGCTACAAGTTCAGAACTCCTAAGAGTGTGTAAGGGGATGAAAGAGATCAAAAAGCCTCCTAACTAAAATGCTGTGCAAAACAGAAGTTTTCCTTCTTAAAACAGAAGGTATTTGTGATTATTTAGGTTGGAGTGAGCTCTGATGAGATGTCCCACTGTAAGGTTAGTGTAACACTAGCATCCACAAATCCTGTCACAAATATTACATATTCTATGGCTAGAGGTGGTGTTAGTTGGCCAATAAGAGTGGCTTAGTGAAGAAGGAAGAGGGGGTACTATTCACAACTCAGGTTGAATTAGGTGTCACGCTACACATATATAAAAAGGGATTTTTTTTACATAGAGAAACAATTTAAACACTTTCCAATCCATTAGTCCCACATTTTGATCCAAAGGGGCTAAGGCTGTGCTGCGTTCCATCTGGCAACAGCACCCCTAGAGGCAGCCATGTTTCCTTATATCAGACTATGTCTGGCATTGGACTTATACTGGAAAAGCATACATCTAAAAAGGGCGCCTGGAAAAAAGGGCGCGGTATATAACCGAAATTATAAGTTGTGATGTAAAACAATATTTTTCGTTTATAGCTTACAAATGAAAATGTAGTGCTAAATAGGTTGAACAAACGGAAATGAAACGGCAACATACCATCTGTAACAAAAAACAATATTTACACTTGTATTAAGCGTAGTAATACAATGGTAGATTTTACAGGTATTTTACTGCAATTATACCTAACTATAGGCTCACACAGATCTCTCCCTATCCCTATCCCTAACCCCTAGACCCCCCCCCCCCCCCTTTGTGTAAATATACATAATTTAATAAATGATATATATTACAAATATTGTACTGTAACTATACCTAACCCTACTCTCACACAGAACCCTCCCTGTACCTATCCCTAACCCCTAGACCCCCTGGTGGTGCCTAACCCTAACCACCACCCCTGGTGGTGCCTAACCCTAACCACCCCCCTGGTGGTGTATATTCCTTAACCCTACTCTCACACAGAACCCTCCCTGTACTGTACCTATCCCTAACCCCTAGACCCCCCTGGTGGTGACTAACCATAACCACCCCCCGGTGGTATATATTGCCTAACCCTACTCTCACACAGAACCCTCCCTGTACCTATCCCTAACCCCTAGACCCCCCTGGTGGTGCCTAGCCCTAACCAGCCCCCTGGTGGTGTATATTGCCTAACCCTACTCTCACACAGCACCCTCCCTGTACCTATCCCTAGACCCCCCTGGTGGTGCCTAACCCTAACCCCCCCGGTGGTGCCTAACCCTAAGACCCCCCTGTTGCTGCCTAAGCCTAACCACCCCCCTGGTGGTGCCCGACCCTAACCACCCCCTGGTGGTGCCTGACCCTAAGACCCCCGGGTGGTGCCTAACCCTAACCACCCACCTGGTGGTGCCTAACCCTAACCACCACCCTGGTGATGCCTAACCACCACACTCATGGTGCCTAATCCTAAAACCTCCCTGGTGGTGCCTAATCCTAAAACCTCCCTGGTGGTGCCTAACCCTAACCATCTCCACTGCACAAACACATATAAACAATAATATATTTAATCCTTAAAATACTTCACTATATAATAATATGAAAAGAATAATTTATATATTTGTAATAGAATAAATACCCTTAAAATCACATACACATTAATAATATTATAAATAAAAAAAGGTATATATATAATAGAATAGATAGCCTTACAATCACGTACGCATTAAAAATCTTAAAATAACGGCAATATTAAAAGCGATATATTAG
Organism: Hyperolius riggenbachi; assembly: GCF_040937935.1. Classification (NCBI taxonomy): domain Eukaryota; kingdom Metazoa; phylum Chordata; class Amphibia; order Anura; family Hyperoliidae; genus Hyperolius; species Hyperolius riggenbachi. The sequence goes on from NC_090651.1 coordinate 289,539,172, forward strand.
TAAGTTAATAGCTCTGAAAACTATAATCGACGCATTATAAGTGTAAAAAACAAAGTTAATACCAAAAGCGATGTATTTCTAATAGAATAAGATTGATATTTAAGCATTATACATATGACAACAAATTTTAAATGATAAAATAAGTGTAAACGAAAATGTACTTGTTACAGTCTTGAAAGCAAATTTTAAAAACGAAAAAATAAGTAAAAGCTCCTATAAGCGAATTTTAAAAACGAAAAAATAAGTAAACCACAAAGTCAAAACGAACTTGTAAACGATATTTGTAATAAACCTTATTCTGTAAACGAAAACTTTTGTTTAAAACGATCCCTGCAACCGCTATTTCCCGGGCGCCCAAATTTCCTGTCGGGCACCCAATAGCCGATATTTTGCATTGCGGTCTATGGCGGCGCCCTTTTTGTCCATTAGCCATATGCGCCCTTTTTTTTACTGCTCCCACTGGAAAATGTCAATGTTAAACATAGTCTGACACAGGAATGGAAAGGTTTCAAGACATCAAGCAATTACATGATAGCAGTATACATAATATTTTCACCATATTGTTCAGAGACGTAATCCAAGGGGACCACATTCTCTGAAAGTTAATCATAGTATCATCAGCTTTAGCTAAAATATTATCACTTATTATCTCTGTAACCCTGGTGAATACTGAAGACCGAGTAAGGGAGGACTGTTTCCAGGAAGCAGCTAGGTGGAGATTAGCTAAATTTGTGCGATGTGCGTGTGTGATGTGCGATTTGTGTTTTAATGCTAGTCAGTAGGAATGTAGACAATTTGAATACAATTTCACATTAATTAGATGGATTTTCACGTAAATTAATTTGATTACTATACACAAACGTGAATCCAGAAGCACCAACCAAGGCGTAATGATGAAGGTGTGCCAAGGTCCTCACCCCAGTAACAAAGAGTCACTGCAATGTATGCTCTTCGAAGTACCGGCACCATGCTGTGTATTTATTGCTCAATATCCTTTACTGTAGCATCAAAATAATAACGGCAACGACAGCCCGCTGTTTCGGCCTAACGGCCTTTGTCAAGTTGCTCAAATGTCATCACACCAATCACAGTGCACAACACACAATATATATGTGAAACCACGCCCCTAGGGCAATCAATACCCAATCCTGGCAAGGGAGCAAGAGCGGGCCTAATGGGGAACTATTGTAACAAAATGCCAACCAATTGGCACACAGTTTTTCAAATAAACACTCACCAATCAGGTCTGAGCGGTAACCGCCGTTCCGTCATCACTAGTATCAGCTCCAGACGGCGCATCTCTCCCCCGCAGACACTTCTGCAATGCGGAAGTGCCCAGCATAACGCCGATCATCTGTGCCGCTTCACCGACCAATGGTGACAAAGATCAGCTCCTGCATCCGAGCGGTGGGTGGTGCGGCGAAAACTTGAGTACCAACTGACTAAGTGTAAATGGGGCCTTAGGCTTCTTAGGCTGTTTGTGGGCTCTGCTGACAGAGACTCCACAGTAAATTCTCATCCAATCAGGTGATGACATTCCAGTCAGGTGATATTTCGGAGGTAATTAATTAAGCATGGCAAACATATCTGTAAAACACAAAGTGAAGATTTATTCTGAATGAAATGGCCTTCAGTTCACATCTATGGCAAGTATAGTATGTATGGAATCTCAGTCGCAGTTTGAAGAGCTCTTAAAACGCTCAGGCATGTTAGGAATCCTTTCACCATCTCTGAGACACATATCATAAACTACCCTAGTGGCCCCTGAAAAGACAGATATGACCTTCATCAGAAAGAAATCTGACAGGAACTCACAGCAACCCCATGTGGTGTTTTCTTGAGCAGTATCCCCATTTCTGCTGTAAGTAACCACTGTATCACAAGATTATGAAAGCGGCTGTTTCTGACCTTGCTGTAAAATGACAGCTAAGTGGCTTACATGGGGATTCTTTGATGTTTGTAGCTGCTGATTCAGGTGTTCTTTCTCCAGATGCAACTTGCTGGTTGCAGATGTGACTTAAAGGGATACTGTAGGGGGGTCAGGGGAAAATGAGTTGAACTTACCCGGGGCTTCTAACTGTCCCCTGCAGACATCCTGTGTTGGCGCAGCCACTCACCGATGCTCTGGCCCCGCCTCCGGTTCACTTCTGGAATTTCAGACTTTAAAGTCTGAAAACCACTGCGCCTGCGTTGCCGTGTCCTCGATCCCGCTGATGTCATCAAGAGCGCACAGCGCAGGCCCAGTATGGTCTGTGTCTGCGCAGTACACTCCTGGTGACATCAGCGGGAGCGAGGACACGGGCATGCAGGCGCAGTGGTTTTCTGACTTTAAAGTCAGAAATTCCAGAAGTGAACTGGAGGCGGGGCCGGAGCATCGGTGAGTGGCTGCGCCAACACAGGATGTCTGCGGGGGACCATTAGAAGCCCCGGGTAAGTTCAGCTCATTTTCCCCCGACCCCCTACAGTATCCCTTTAATATACTGAGCCAGAAGGTCAACATGACAGGCAGGCAGTAGTCTAGAGCAGTAAATCCTTGCAGCACACAAATCTTCATTGAGGCAGGGTGAGAAAGAAAGCCTATCAAAGGCTGTAGCAATCAGTCAGTTATGTCAGGAAGTATACATTATCTTCTTTCACCTACTGGTGGCAGTGGGAGCTTAGGAGTAACTTGCAACTCCATTTCACCAGGCACGGTATCGTAGGCTTGGATCATTATAAGACTTCTTCATCCACACCAGCAGTTGTCCCTCATCAGAATTTTAAACTCTTCATGCAGCTCACCTGTGAACTTCCTATGTAAGGGATCCTCATTCTCTTAGACTTTGTCAGAATATCACAGATACTAGGCCCCTGTGTGCTGCTGATTACTGTACAGGGATGAGCAGGCAAAGAGAGAGATCCATTTTATTTTCATATGTTCTCTATTGTCATTGACACTATAACTTTTATTTCCAAATAATATTGAATATGCAATTGAAGGAGAACCAAGACTGGCACTAGGCTCTGTTGAGCAGGAGGAGATGTGGCTGTGCCAGTGGATGAAACACGTGCACGCCCAGGATAGCCATATACACAGTCAATGCAAGACGAAAAATAGTGGCACTGTGTCTCATGAAAAAAACTTACACTTTATTGCACAAAAGCCAGCATAGATACTGTGGTTAGCAGTGGGGGTGGGGTGGGCCGAGCCGGACAGCCGTTTCAGGGCTACCAGCTTCCTCAGAGGCATAGTGATTGCTAACACCTTTGTATTGTACAGCTATGTCCTAGGTTCAAATCCTAGCAAGAAAAGAACACTATCTGCATGGAGACTGTATGTTATGTCAATGTCTGTTTAGCCTCCACTCAACATTCCAAAAACAGACTGATAGAAGAAATGGCTTTGTGCCAAAAGTGGTTCTATATTTGGAAATTTTTAAATTGTAAACCCCATTGAGGAATGGTTTGTAGTGTGAAATGGTCAATGCCTACCATAAAGCACTGTGGAGGACGTGTAGAGCTATAGCTATATAAATGTGCACATAAATAAAGACAAATGTCTCCAATAAAAGTAAACTTGTACCTTCCACTAAAGGATATACCTGATGGAAAATAATCTTAAAGGAGTACTGTAGGGGGGTAGGGGGAAAAAAAGAGTTGAACTTACCCGGGGCTTCTAATGGTCCCCTGCAGACGTCCTGTGCCCGCGCAGCCACTCACCGATGCTCCCGTCCCCGCCTCCGGTTCACTTACGGAATTTGCGACTTTAAAGTGTCTGCCCGGGCACAGGACGTCTGCAGGGGACCATTAGAAGCCCGGGTAAGTTCAACTCTTTTTTCCCCCTACAGTAGTCCTTTAAGAGTTTTATAGGGAATGCACCTTTAACTTATTAACTGTCACCCATTAGAACACTCTTGATCTCTTAACCACAGCACTTGTCACTGCAATCTTCAGCTCATTCACTAAGGACCAAAGATTGTCCTGCATAATGTTGCTGATGGCAGAGGAGCTACGGATCCCTGGCTTACCACTTCCTGGTTCCCTCCATCACATGACAGTGGGTAATGACATGACATGGGAGCCCACAGATTCCCCTCCCCATTCAGATCACAGGAAGTGAAAGCTGGGGATTCTACAATAGTTTTCTGCCGGTTCACTGACATGGTATTATGAAGTCCTAAGGACATTAGTAACAAACTGAAATTAAAAATACAAAGATTGAACACCCTCAAATGTGTTGCCCTTAACATCTTTTATGTATAGTGTCATATTGGCATGAATGTGGGTTTTACATGAGGTCATTTTTGGACGTTTAAACCATTCATTAAATTAGGCCAAAATATTAGAATAGTCAAGAAAACATAAAATATTCACTAGATAAAAATGTAATTTGTGCTCAGAGCGCCACCTTCTGGTCTGACTGGCAAGCTTTCTAAGTCCAGGACAGGCCTCATACTGCAACAGTGTGGAAAAAACAACACAGTTCCAGAAATAACTATAGAGTCTGCTTGCCATTTAGAAGTCTGTGGACTTTGCTTTTGTAATGTTACAGACTTGTTACAGCAAAAGTAACACAACACTCTCAACTGCTCTTAAAACATTGCTTAGTAGAAGCATAAGAGAAACTTGTTTCAATTGCTTGTAATGTTTGCATGTTCTTAGTTCTTTAAAGAGGAACTTCAACCTAAACAAACATACTGTCATTAAGTTACATTAGTTATGTTAATTAAAATAGATAGGTAATATAATCTCTTACCCACCCTGTTTTAAAAGACCAGGCATATGTTTGTGATTTCATGGGGGCAGCCATCTTTTTGGCTGAAAGGAGGTGACAGGGAGCATGAGACACAGTTCCAACTGTTCTGTGTCCTTATCACCCCTCCCAGCTGCGTGCACTAGGCTTTAAATCTCAAATTCAAAATTAAAATAACCAAATGTGCGCCAAAACAGCAGAATGAGAACAACTTCAGAAATCCCATCATGCTTTGCACAGCATCAGGGGAAAAATACCCGGGCAGATTTCTTTGATGGGGTGGAGCCAAACACCAAGCCTTTTCAGTGCTGCTGAGTAGATTTTTAGTCTGGAGGTTCACTTTAACAAGAAAAGCCACAAAGTATTTGCACCATTCTCTGGTGTGCATGTTTAATAAATATTAATTTGAGTAAGTGTTTTAAATTCAAATTACATATTTGGCTCACCTATGAATGGTCGTTCTGTGCTAATACTGATCAAACAACCACACTCACCTAGAGGATAATGGCAATGATCTTATTGCCAGCCTTTGTCAAAAGGTCAAATATGTGAAATAGCCATTAAGCCTGGAGTTTCATCTTTACTCTCCTAGCATTCCTTGTATCTTTTGTCTGCTACAATTAAGAAATATTTGGTTCAGTGCTACACTTGTTCATCACAGACAATGCCTGAACTTAAAGAGGAACTTTAACCCAGGACTGAACTTTATCCTAATCAGTAGCCAATACCCCCTTCCACTTTACATTTCTCTAGGGATAGCTGGGTGGCTGATATTGTGGTGAAACCCCTCCCACTGTGTGATTTCAGAGCCATGGCCCTGATAGTTTGCAGTCTGTTAACCTCATTCAATTGTGGGAAATAGCAACTGTTGCCAACTGCCAAATATATACAGTGGCTTGCAAAAGTATTCGGCCCTCTTGAAGTTTTCCACATTTTGTCATATTACTGCCACAAACATGAATCAATTTTATTGGAATTCCACATGAAAGACCAATACAAAGTGGTGTACACGTGAGAAGTGGAACGGAAATCATACATGATTCCAAACAGTTTTTACAAATAAATAACTGTAAAGTGGTGTGTGCGTAATTATTCAGCCCCCTTTGGTCTGAGTGCAGTCAGTTGCCTATAGACATTGCCTGATGAGTGCTAATGACTAAACAGAGTGCACCTGTGTACTCTAATGTCAGTACAAATACAGCTGCTCTGTGACAGCCTCAGAGGTTGTCTAAGAGAATATTGGGAGCAACAACACCATGAAGTCCAAAGAACACACCAGACAGGTCAGGGATCAAGTTATTGAGAAATTTAAAGCAGGCTTAGGCTACAAAAAGATTTACAAAGCCTTGAGCATCCCACAGAGCACTGTTCAAGCGATCATTCAGAAATGGAAGGAGTATGGCACAACTGTAAACCTACCAAGACAAGGCCATCCACCTAAACTCACAGGCCGAACAAGTAGAGCGCTGATCAGAAATGCAGTCAAGAGGCCCATGGTGACTCTGGACGAGCTGCAGAGATCTACAGCTCAGGTGGGAGACTCTGTCCATAGGACAACTATTAGCCATGCACTGTACAAAGTTGGCCTTTATGGAAGAGTGGCAAGAAGAAAGGCATTGTTAACAGAAAGCATAAGAAGTCCCGTTTGCAGTTTGCCACAAGCCATGTGGGGGACACAGCAACCATGTGGAAGAAGGTGCTCTGGTCAGATGGGACCAAAATGGAACTTTTTGGACAAAATGCGAAACGCTATGTGTGGCGGAAAACTAACACTGCACATCACTCTGAACACACCATCCCCACTCTCAAATATGGTGGTGGCAGCATCATGCTCGGGGGGTGCATCTCTTCAGCAGGGACAGGGAAGCTGGTCAGAGTTGATGGGAAGATGGATGGAGCCAAATACAGGGCAAACTTGGAAGAAAACCTCTTGGAGACTGCAAAAGACTTGAGACTGGGGCGGAGGTTCACCTTCCAGCAGGACAATGACCCTAAACATAAAGCCAGGGCAACAATGGAATGGTTTAAAACAAAACATATCTATGTGTTAGAATGGCCCAGTCAAAGTCCAGATCTAAATCCAATCGAGAGTCTGTGGCAAGATCTGAAAACTGCTGTTCACAAACGCTGTCCATCTAATCTGACAATGGGCAAGGATTTCAGTCTCTAGCTGTGCAAAACTGGTAGAGACATACCCTAAAAGACTGGCAGCTGTAATTGCAACAAAAGGTGGTTCTACAAAGTATTGACTCGGGGCTGAATAATTATGCGCACCCCACTTTGCAGTTATTGATTTGTAAAAAATCTTTGGAATCATGTGATTTTCGTTCCACTTCTCACGTGTACACCACTTTGTATTGGTCTTTCACGTGGAATTCCAAAAAAATTGATTCATGTTTGTGGCAGTAATGTGATAAAATGTGGAAAACTTCAAGGGAGCCGTATACTTTTGCAAGCCACTGTATATTGCCCTGGTGTGAAAGAATACTGTAAACAAAGAATGCTTTCAAAAATTGAGGTGTTAATACTTTTTTCATCAATCAACAAAATGCAGGGAATTGATAACACAGACAGTAAGTCAAATCAATATTTACTGTAGTATGACCACCCGTTGTCTTGAAAACAACAGCATCCACTCTTCTAGGTATACTTGCACACAGTTTTTGAAGGAACTCGGCTGGTAGGTTGCTCCAAACATCTTGGAGGGTGAACCACAGATCTGTGGATGTAGGCGTCCTCACATCCTACTGTCTCTACATGTTATCATAGACACACTCAATGATGTTGAGATCAGGGCTCTGTGGGGGCCATACCATCACTTTCAGGACTTCTTCTTTACGGTGAAGATAGTTCTTAATGACTTTGGCTGTATGTTTGGGGTCATTGTCCTGCTGCAGAATAAATTTGGGGCCAATCATACACCTCCCTGATGGTATTGCATGATGTATAAGTATCTGCCTGTATTTCTCCATTTGCAAAGACTCAAGGAACCTCCACCATGCTACACTGTTGCCTGCAGACACTCATTATTGTACCACTCTCCAGCCTTCAATGCACAAACTGCCTTCTGCAACAGCCAAATATTTCAAATTTTGACTCATCAGTCCAGCGCAGTGAGCACCTGCTGCCATTTTTTGCACCACAATACCAATGTTTTCATCAGGGCTGTGGAGTCGGAGTCGGAGTCGTGGAGTCGGAGTCGTGGAGTCGGGCAATTTTGGGTGCCTGGAGTCGGAGTCGGAGTCGGGAAAAAATGCACCGACTCCGACTCCGACTCCTAATGAATTTGTAACTGTAATTAAAATAGAAAATATGATAAAATGTTCTATTTCTCAGATAATAGTCATGAAAAATAATGTATATATACAGTAATAGCTGTGCTTAGTCCACAAAAATGAAATAAACCAATCAAAATTAGTTACTTGTGCTGCTTCAATAAAGCAGTCCCAGTATTTTTAAGGTCAGATATACATATCTGATTGTGACTGTTTATATGATGTGTACACAGGAATCTCTTATATATACTAAATAACATCTATGCTGTAAGAATAAAGCCTGATGTGTAGCTGTGTCACTAATAAAGATGGTCAACAAGATGGAAATAATTCTGCATTGATGCTGATTTATGCAAATGTATGCACTCCCTTTGCTGATGAAATCAAATAATTTGATATGTTGTTAAAATTTGGTTTGGTGACTACAAATTAAAGGGTAACTGAGACGGATGAAAAGTAAAGTTTTATACATACCTGGGGCTTCCTCCAGCCCCCTTCAGGCTAATCAGTCCCTCGCTGTCCTCCACCACCCGGATCTTCTGCTATGAGTCCTGGTAATTCAGCCAGTCAGCGCTGTCCGGCCGCATGCCGCTCCCACAGCCAGGAACATTCTGCACCTGCGCAATAGTGCTGCACAGGTGTAGTATGCTCCTGGCGGCGGAGTGTGTGCATGCGCACTACGCCTGACTGGCTAGAGTACCTGGACTCAAAGCAGAGGATCCAGGTGGCGGATGAGGACAACGAGGGACGGATTATCCTGAAGGCGGCTGGAGGAAGCCCCAGGTATGTATAAAACTTTAATTTCATCTGTCTCAGGTTTACTTTGTTACACAGTAGTACTATACTCTACATATGCACTCCCCACAGAGCTGCAGGGAATCCACTGAGAATGCTGTGCACATTGAACACAGAGGTGTTGTCTGTTTACAATCTCCTCATTCCCCTGCAGAGTACCTGCACATCATTCTTACATGTACCCACACTTACATTGCCTAGGGCCTGATAGATGTTCTTTGTTCCGGTTTGTACCTTTTACAAGTACTCTTACCAAGGACTAGTTTTAGTCTAAAGGGAATAAATATAGTAGTCTACATATCCTTCTCACTTCAGTTGTCTTGTAAAATTCCTAATCGTTGGCAGTTAAGAGACGAATTTCATGTTACATACTGTTAATCAACAAAATTGTAATATGCAAATTAGAGGAGTCGGAGTCGTGGAGTCGGAGTCGGAGTCGGAGTCGGTGGAATCCTAAACTGAGGAGTCGGAGTCGGAGTCGGTGGATTTTTGGACCGACTCCACAGCCCTGGTTTTCATGCATACTTGAATCGCTTAACCTTGTTTCCACATCGGATGTATAGCTTTTTGGCTGCAACTCTTCCATGAAAACCACTTCTGGCCAGACTTCTCCAAATAGTAGATGGGTGTACCTGGGTCCCTCTGGTTTCTGACATTTCTGAGCTGATGGCACTGCTGGACATCTTCCGATTTCGAAGGGTAATAAACTTGATGTGTCTTTCCTCTGCTGCACTAAGTTTCCTTGGCCGACCACTGCGTCTACGATCCTCAACATTGCCCGTTTCTTTGTGTTTCTTCAAAAGAGCTTGAACAGCACATTTTGAGAGCCCCGACTGCTTTTAAATCACTGTCTGGGAGAGAACTTGCTGATGCAGTATAACTACCTTGTGTCTTGTTACTGTGCTTAATCTTGCCATGACATGAAACTTGTCTTCCACAACCTCACCTTGGTAGCAGGGTCTGGCTGCTCCTCACCCATTTTTAAGCCTCCTACACAGCTGTTTCTGTTTATGACTGTGTTTCAACCAACGTGTGATCATTAGCACCCATTCTGTCTTGTCACTACCTTGTCGGAATATAGCAAACATCACTGATAAGCAAATTGCAGCCATAAAAGTTTTCCTGACAAAATACAACTACTGAGGGCAGGGAGAGATAAAATACATTAACTATTGACCTTTGTATAACGTTGTGATACTTAATAGGCTGTCACTGATCACTGATTAGAGACAGTAAAAAATTCAACATACTTTGGAAATGTTTAAAATAAAAAAATGGGATACTTAAAAAAAGTCATTTTTAGGAGTAGGAGGATAAATATAATTGTTTCTACCATCAGTTTATTTTCACCTTGGGTTCACATTAATGCAATTTTGAGTTAATTTCTTGATGTGGGTAATTAGTCGTATCTCTTCTTTGCATGATGGATTCAGTTCCAACTAAGATTTACGGTATAAGACAAGGACATCTAACACCCAGAAATAGTGCACTGTGCCCTCAATAAATAACCCAGCTAGCCTTGACTGACAATCTGCTGAGGATTTCCCGCTACATGTCAGATGGCACATTGTATATATGCATTGAAGATGTTTACATATGTTGTCCTTGTACGCAGCTGTGCTCCAGCAAAGGGCTGCCAGTAACGGCATTGACATATGCACTCTAAGGAACATGCTTCCTGAGTGGAATCCCATTACCTTGCAGAAAGGCTTCCCAGAACAAGCCCAAGTACCAGAGAAAGGAGAAGGAAGGTAGAAGAATGTCCTAATTTCCAGTTGCCACTGCGGTTTGTGATAAAATACACTATGTTTATAATACATTTCCTACCAAAGGTCAGTGATCCCTGCTATGCACACATTGCTCTTCTATTCCCCTCCTGTCAAGCTGCCAAACTAAGAATGCAACACAAGAGGCTGAAACCCACCCCCATGTATATTCTCTGGATGTTTTATGTCAGCCTGTGTGTGAAGAGGAATGTATCAAGTCACTGTCTTTGTCACTGCTAATGTACTGTTTATCTGTTTGTTCTTCTATACCAGTCTTGTTGCTGCGCGCATCTTTGTAAATGTTTCCCGTAGTGATGAGGACTAAAAAAAATGTCCTAATGCGCACATCTCCACTAGTCCACAGAGGGAATTCAGATTAGTCTAATAAAGCCTCTAGAATAGATAGCAAATTACCATTTGTTTGATCATCAGTTGCTGACTTTGATAGAATAACCAAGCAGCTCGGGGTGACCCAAACCACTAGGAATGTAGAGGGGGATAAAAGAGACCGAAAAGCCCTCCTACTACTAATAAGCAATGCTTGGTGAAATTTGCCTCTTAAAACAGAAGGAAATTTGCAATAATTCAGCTATAAGTGAACATTTGTGGTTACCCACAACGCACCACTACTGAATATGCAAATTATCTCTTTTTGCCCCTGTAAGATAGGCAAAGAAATTGAGATAATTCGCATATTCAGTAGTGGTGCATTGTGGGTAACCACAAATGCTGACTTTGATAGATACTATTTCTCTCATTTCCTGTACACAGCTTTACTGGAGTTTAGTGCATCAAGTCCCTGAGGAGATAAAAATAGGTACACATGATACTAGCCCTACTAACAAACTGTCTGCAGTCCCTTTCTGTTTTCCAAAACAGCAAGTGTTAAAAAAAAGGTTGTTATCTATGCAAATTAGCTTGTTGAACAGTTTGTCAAATTCAGTTTATTTCCTGAAAAGTAAATAGAAGCCAAACAAGCTTTATCTGAGTGAGAAAAGGCCTTAGATAAGGTTTTAGTGTTGGAAAGTTCAAAGCTCCCCATACATGCTATTGTCACCCCAATTGCTATGTTAAAGGGAAGGTCCAAGGAAAAAAAAAATCAAGGTCTAATTACCCAGGGTTTCCTCCAGCCCCTGGCAGCCGATATGTCCCACGCTGGAGCTCTAGTGTCCCGGGGTCCCCTCCCTTGCAGATGCTGACCTCACCAGGTCAGCATCTTCTGCGCCTACGCAAGTGTGCTCACGTTTGCGTTCACATAAAGCATTCTGTGCAGGTGCAGAACTACTGTGCCATCTCATAAAGCTCTCAGAGACCGAGAGTGTTGCGGCCACATGCTTGTGCAGGTGCAGAAGATTTTGACCTGGCAAGGTCTGCATCTGCAACATATGGGACCCCGGGACGCCGGAGCTGCGGTGAGGGACACATCGGCTGCCAGGGGCTGGAGGAAGCCCGGGTAAGTAGATCTTGATTTTTTATTTTCCTTGGATGTGTCCTTTAAGAGGAATATTGGGGGTAAGTAAAAAATCAAAAAGGGAACATTGATTTTAAAATTTAAAGGAAAAGATTTTTTAACTTTTAAAACCATTTTTCTTTTGAATTTTAGAATTAATTTTTTTTTCAAAAACTACAAGGTATTTTTGAGGAAAAAAATTTGACTTTGCTATTACCTGCTAAAGTTGGCACAAAATTATGTAAAATAACAATTAGGAATTAACTTGGTAATTATGTGTGGACGTAATTGCGAAGTTTTACATGAAATTAAGTGTAATCATAATTAGCAGATTACTATTAGTATATGTTTCATAAAACAACATTTCTTAGTAACAGTACTTACAGTATAAGGCTCCCTTGCACACTGCATGCGATTCCGATTCCGCTTTTTAATCGGTTTTTACATCCGATTCCGATTTTTAATCTTTACTGCATGATGCATTTTTTGATCTGTTTTTCTGTTGAAGGTATTCACAGAAAATCAGAATTGAAAATCGGAATCGGAAACGGAATTGCAAAACGGATTTGCAGTGTGCAGGGAGCCTAGGGGCATATTTACTAATCATCATAATGGTGTATTTACACCACCAACATAGCACCTAGGTACTGTAATGTTCTTTACACTATTTGCGTAGTGAATGCTACACTAGCAACACAGCTGTTACTTAGGCAACATGGGTTATGTTAACTGTGCAATGCATGCTACGGCAGTGGCGAAAGTACTGGTAAAATTGTCGTGTGCTACCTGCACACAGCAATTTTACTGCTGGTTAGTGAATATGCCCCAAACTATATTGAACAATCTTCAATTAAATAAATGTTTTGCACACTGCTGTCTTCTATTAATTTACATTTTACACAGCTTCCTTTCTGGGATATGTGGCTATGTAAAGAAAAAACAATGACAGACTGATTCATGCAATGTTCCACCTATAATTTTATTTCAAAATGGACCAACTTAGTAAGCTTATGATACTTTATGTGCTGTCTGAACCTCTCCTAGACCGGATATGTAAATATCCATTAAATATTCAGGAAGTTGTTTTAACTACATAGGAATCCAGACACTTTTTTCAATTTATTTTATAAAGGCAAATAACTACGAGAACATCTTAGTTAAAACATTATACTTTGTTAAACGTTCTGTGGCTAGCCAGAAGCTTGACATACACACCGCAAGTCATCACAAGTCATCATAAGAGAAATGTGAGAAAGAGACCTCCCAGGAGTCTATGCACAGTGAAGTATCCATAAATCAGCATCAGTGAAGCTAGTGTGTAAGTTATGGTTATTGAAGCTGTAATACGACTATGCCTAAGACATAAAGGTCCATATGAAATTAATGGTTTCTCCTGAGTTTTTTTCCTAGGTGATATTTTCAAACGTTACCAATAAAATGTCTTTTAAGCCACCAGCACGTGAGAAAATACTCAAAATAATTTTGATACAGTAGTACTTTTCCACATACTGTTTAGTACTTTTTCAATAGCAGAGTGCTGAAAAATTATTTTAAATAGAGGATGAAAATGTATCTCCTAAAGGCCCCCATACACTGGGCCGATTCCCGTCCGTTTCGACAGCAGATTCGATCCTGGGATCGAATCTGCTGCCAATCGCTTGCGCTAAACGCACCCGCCGATCCGATTTCCTCCCGAAATCGGATCGGTCCGTCAATCGCGCCGTGCGGGAAATTACCCTCGATCGCCCGGCGGTAGGAGCGCGTCGCTTGCGGCGTACGATTCGGACCCGATGCGACGCATGTATACATTACCTGAAGCTGGCTCCGGGGTCCTCTTCTCCTCGCTGCACCGCATTTCCGCATGTCCCAGTGTACGCTATACTTCCTGTGTCACTCCGGTGACCAGGAAGTTGAAATAGAGGGCGCTCTATTTGAACTTCCTGGTCACGGAGTAACACAGGAAGCGCCGGGATGGAGCAAGAACAGCGGTGCGGTGAAGCGCGGAGAAGACGCCCGGGAGCCAGCCTCAGGTAATGTATACGGGGGTTGGGGGACAGGCGGCAGAACAGCTCAGCAGATGGTGAATCGGTTTCAGGCTGAAATCGATTCACAATCTGTTTGCAGTAAAGGTGGCCATACGATCCCTCTCTGATCAGATTCGATCAGATAGGGATCTGTCAGCTGGTCGATCTAATGGCACATCGACCAGTGTATGGTCACCTTAAGAGAAAAGTCAGAAGGAAAAGTGAATTGCATATGGGCCAAGGAATGAAGCTCTTCTAAACCATAAAGGGTGAAATTGGCAGAGTATTGGTTCTTGGTGCTGTGTCATCTTGGCACGGTAAATGGAATGGGTTGGACTTGGAAAATTGGAAATATTTTAAATTTAAAATATTGTCTATATGTCTGACTGAGTCATTTGTTCATTATAGCTTTGATTTATGCACTGTGGCAACAGTGTGGTGTGCAGCACAGCCACAAGGTATCATCCACACTACCGTGTTTGCTCATTGCAAGCCATCATCTTTGAGTATGGACATACACCAGATTGGGTTGCAAATGCACTCCAGAACCACACTTTAAGCTGTTTGGTTATAATTTAAGTAGGCCTCAGTTATTTGGACTGAGTTAGTCAAAAAGGCTTGATGAGCAGACCTGCCCTTTAAGGGGATTTTCTCTGAGAGAAAATCTGCAGTTCTGTCAGCAGAACTAGAACATACCAAGAAGCTGTTCTAGTACAAGGCCGCAGGGCTCCCTGACCTGCAGATGTACCGCCACTAGAACAATAAACATCAGCCATGTTATGTAAATATCCACAGGCCTGCATGTAGGTCAAATGCCTCATTGATTATTAATCGAGTAGGTGTGTATGATGACACCACAAGTGGGTCCACCAATAGACGGATATAGGGGATGGCGAAGATGATGTCATATTTAACTCTTTCCTAGTCGGTATTAAATCTGGAGTGAGCGATGGAGAGGGCATTCTGCTCTTTACTTTCGCAATAGCTCGCAAGGCTGACTGGGACCTCTAAGTATGTGCTTCCTTTCTGTAATCTGATATAATGTATGCTGTACATAGGTAGTCTAGATGTAACATAGAGTAGATACAAGAAGACCTGGGTATCTTCAGTAGGAAGATACTCAAGCAGCTGTAACGCAACATGGAAGTCTGCTTTGCCGGGAGATGATAAACTGTATCTATCTGTATTTCTGTTACTTGAATAAATAACGTAAACATTGAAGAAGCCTGAGAAAAGTCTATCTCCTGCTTGCTGTGTGAAGAGTCATGTTTGCAAACTCCTGCTGATGAGTTTGCTGGTGCCGGAGCAAAAGGTGGATATTACAATTGGTGCCGTGAACCCAGCGCTGCCTAGCAGAAAAGGCAGGCAAGGACCGGGCCAGATGTCAGTCTGTTATCTAGTTTTCCAGGACTTCCACAGTAACAAGCGCAGGAGACGCTGAGACGCTCGCTAGAAACTTATCGAGAAGAGATAAGTGGTGCTGCCAGGCTGCGAGAAAGCCGGGCGCACGGAATGACGTTCGAGTAATTACAGTGGCGAAGGTTCGTGGACTGAATCATATAGGTGTGATTGTACACACGCCTAACGCCAGAATCCAGATCGTGGGCTGTCCCGGGCGGCGGCTTGGGGTGCAAGTGCCGTAGTGGTGGCGATCTGCTGAACGAAGGAATCAGTAGCCCGAGGGGGTCCAGAACTTCGCGAGCAAAACTTGACCGATGCTGTAACGAATGGTCATTTGGGGAGAACGTCTCAAGACACTGGCAAGTATAGTGTTTCATTTGTTTAATTCTAATGCAAGTGTTTGGTATTACATGTTGACAGTTTGTTCCAGCAGTGCTTTCTCTCTAAGGTTTCCAGTGTGTGTTCTTACTGGTTTTCCTGTATTGTTTTTTTTCCTCTCTCTCGGGTTGTGCTAGTGGCTGCTGTGTGCAGTTTTTGTTTGTTCGTTCTCTTTCTCCCGTGTGTCCAGTGGGAGTATGGGAGGTTTGCCAGATATGGGTGTCCCCCGCAGGAGAGATAAGGGGGGGCTAAGGCTTTCGAGTAGTAGAGGGGAAGGAGAGAGAGGGAAGAGAGAGGAAACTGGTAATGAGGAAAGTGAGAGAGAGACAGCATGTTTTTTTTCCCCTGTCCATAGGGGTGTTTCTGAGATGTTCTGCAAGCTGGTTCCAGTTCAGTGGTATTAGTTAGTGCTATGTGATGTTTCTGTAATTTCAGCATGATTCAGTGTCATGGGTTTTCTTGTTTTTTTTCTTGCGGATCGCAGAGCGTAGGTTTAGTGGGAAGGGGGGCCAATACAGGGCATCCTCCCACCCCCCTCTCTATAGATTGGGGGAAGCACGGTTAAGGTTTGTGTCCGTGGATATCTGCTAACAGCTGGAAGATTTGTTCAGTTTTGTCACTCCGCATTCCAGGCAAAGGTTTATGCTAGGAGTAAAGTTTGACGTAAATATAGTGACAGCTAGTGTCTCCCTCGTAGGCTATAACATAGGGGGATGATTTCATTTGGCTTTTTGAAGTTCCGGTGTAGTTGTGGAGAATTCCTTCTGTTCAGGATGTTTTTTTTCCCTCCATCTACATGTCCAAGATAGGAAACTTCTCAAACTGCTGTGCATACTATGCCTTGTATGTTCTATGTATGTTCTAACTGTTTTTTTCTGAAGGTGCATAGGATTAAGTGGTTGCTATGGGGGACTGACATAGCAGCCATGTTGGCTGGCATGCCATGACTCAACATGGCGTCGGGTTTCTGAGAAAGCCACTCCCATCTGCATGATGTATCAGGAGGGGAGGGGGCGGGAAGCGCCCACTGATAAGCACGCCCCGATGGCAGGGGGGAGGATGTGCTGGGGGGGATCCCACGTCCCATGTCACAGCTGTGCACAAGGCGCCGTGCACGGAAGCAGCTGGTGGGAGGGGGGTCCAGAGTGGGGACAGTAGAGAGATTCTACTGAGTTTCTTAGCTTCCAGATGATTTCCTCAGAAGAAGTCTGGACACAGGGAGTGTCCGCATACGTGAGCCAAGCAAGTTGCAGGCTCACGGATAGGAAATGTTTCCCAGCTAGGTGCAGGGAGACAAGAAACAGTGCAGATCAGAAATGGGTCTGTACTGAGTTGCTTAAGGGATTATTCCTGTAAGTGGGGCACCTTAATGGGTGTTGCATGAGTTCCCAACAGTGCAGCAAGGGGGTGCCGGAGTTGGAAAAAAGGGAGTTGACCAATCCGGGTTTCCGTCGGCACTGTTGCAGAGCGGTAACGTTATTTTCCGGTTTTTGTCGTGGACAGGGCCAGAGCTTGACTGAGAGGTCTATGCTGGGCTGGGGCTGGTTTTTGTGCGTTTTTTTTTCGTCCACTGATTGGTCAAATATGTTTTTTCCAGCTCCTATCAATTGTAGCACAAAGAACAAAAACTGACCGCAGTTCATGGGGCAATTATACAGATGATAGAATTGCCATGTACAGAGTGACAGTGTATCAGTACGCTGTTTGCCATGTGACTACCTACCATGTGGGCATTCAGGGATCTGCATACAGGCATGTGACGCTGGTATGCTTAGCCCTGCACCCTGTGTAGTTTAAGTGCAAAGTGCTCCTTCCTACAGGGAGGAAGCCATTTTTTTGTGAAGTCTCGGGGTTGTGGCACGGCAAACATTGATCAGAGGGTACAACACACAGAACTTCTAGCAGAGCTGGTATCGCAATGAAGTTCTAGATAAGTTAATGCGAAACTGAGTAAGTGCATTGCAGGCTCACCTGCAAAGCAGCAACAGGTGTGGCATTTGTAATCTGTGCATGCGACGGCCGCGCATGGACAGATAAGGGGGGATGTGGAGTGAGCTGCAATGAGGTGAGAGCTTCCAAAGGTGAAGTCCGCGGGAGCATATTTTAAACAGGTAAGTACTGAGGATAGTACTGAGGTAGGGGGGTGAAGTTTAACTCCAATCTACCAATAAGAGTAAACAGAGTTCATGAGAACCATAGAGCAACGAGATCAATTACGATATATATTGATCAATTTCAAGTGTACAGAGTACAAGCCGCAGGGCGAATCCCAAATCATTAATAAGAATTGATTTGTTTGTATTTCGATTTCAGGAGTTGGGCAATATGGAATCAAGACAGCTGCAGTGCTGGCAGCAAAGATGGAGATGTCAGTCGGATAAGCGAAAGGTTCCAGATGCCAATCTAAGTTTGGAGAAACACGAGATTCCTGAAATTGGAAAGAGACTAAAACACGAGATTCCTGAAATTGGAAAGAGACTAAAAACCGAGGTTCCTGAGATCGGAAAACGTCTAAAAAACCTGTCTGAGCAAAGCATAGTGCAAATTGCTAATGTTTTTCTTTCCCAAGGTGGTGCTTTTATAATGAAGAGTACCGTGCTGATGGTGATCCTAGGTTGCCATTCCGTCCTAGGAGAACGAAGAGAGGACATTCTCATGTATAATAAGGGGTTAATGAGAATGCAAGGCCCAAGCATGTTAATGTTGGGTGACAAAGGTACTAATCCTTTCACACCTCCCTCCGCTTGGCACAGAAGGACCATGCAGGGACGGAGGAAAAGAGCACTTGTGCCAGGAGAAAACAAATTTCTTGGCACAATGTGGGTGAAAGGGCCGAAAGGTCAGGTGTGCTGGAAGGGTGACGTGAACGGCAGTGTAAACCTGCTATTGAATGTCACACTCCCAGAATCGATGCACCGATCCAAAGGTTTGTTAAAAGGTACATTGCAGTACAATGGGTACATGCAAAAGGTGGAGTGTGTGATTCAGGGGTACCTTGTCTTGGTTATGCAGAGTGAGATGGTTCCAGATTGGAGAGGAACGAGCAGGAGGCGTCAATTCTCTTACCAGAGAGACGCAGGGGACAACATCACACTCTGGAGCTACCAACAGAGAGTGCCTCTAAAACAACTATACACACGTAAAAGCTGGAAAGCCGAGGGTTGGTGGTTCTTGAAACAAGAAGTAAAAATCGAGATCAAGCCACATTTCCAGGTGACAAAGAGGGTGGGGAGAGCGGTCCCGGGGGAGGGAAAGCCCACACAGGGAACCCCATTCACACCACACGGGTCACAACAGGGGACGATATTACACAGTCCATATGCAGCCGCTTATCCTCATGCTAGGTGGGTAAGTGAAGAGGTACTCTTAATTGAAAGATTGCAGAGAGTACTGTCTTCCCGACCTCGGGTACATATTGTGCCTCAGGACATAAGGGGGGAAGAGGTCCAATCAGGACGGTTAGGGGCATATTTTGTCAGGGAGAGGCTTAAAGATCCTGTCCAACTGAGATTGGACAAGGGGAGATATATTAATTTTTCTGGAGAAGGATCTTTTGCATGGCAGCTTCGAGATGTTTGGGTGAACAAAGGGAAACGGTGCAAGATTCCTTTAGGCACCGCCACTTCCTTGGTTCCCACCTCAACCCGTGTCTCACACCAGGACCTGAGAGGTCAACCTTTTTTGGTGCTAGACGGGGAGGTGAAGCAAGTAGAGTTGTCCTCATGCGGGCAATTCTTGCAGAAGTACCTGCGTTGGCCGGGGCAAGTCAAATTTAGTGAAGAAGCCTGCAGGCTCAAGAACGCAGAATGCGAGGATACCATTCAAAAGATCCACCCTGAAGCCCCACCGATAGTTCCGGTGGCTGAAGGAAAGGTTTGGTTTTTTAACATAAGGTCTAATGATACATTCAAGGTATATTCTCATAATTGTTCCGATAAGGGAGATTTTCCAAGGGGAACATATTGTGGGATGACGTTGGATGACGTTGTTTCTCAAATTGTTAAGAGAACTCTAAAGTGCAAAGTTTCACGGGTAGTTCCCGTCCTGAAAGAGAACACGACATGGGACAAAGGGGAACAGGGTTTGATCCAAGACGACCACATTTTGTTACAAAGGTTAAACAAACAGTACACGAAGTTAGAGGTAAGATTTCACCATGATACAGGTGATCTTAACGAGGTAGAACACAAAAATGAGCAGGTGAGTGCCAGTCTGACCTGGTGGACAGAGGTTCCGGTGATGTTCCAGGGACACTCGGACGGGGCCTCTGCAGTTCCAAAGTTTTTCTACACCCACGGGTCGTCTGGATGGGGATGACAATGTTAGGCATCATTATCCAGGTGAGGTTGCGTGCTAAAATTACGTAAAACAAATTAACCTGGTCCAGAGATTGGTGCCTCATAAACAATCTCCTGAACCGATATTTTCAAATTAAGGGATATACAGGGTTACGGGTATAGGTTTAGTAGTACCTGTGATGGAGCTGATTGTATAAAGGCGTTCTTTTAGAAGGCACCTGGCACTGCTCCCTTGAGTAACAACCAAACGAGTTTCACTTTTCTGTGGTCATGCAAGTTTGTGAGTGATACGTAAGTGACGCAAATGCTGAGCATGTGGTATAGAGGGACTTAGAAGTAGGGCCTTCCCAGAGAGCCTGGTTACAGGAAGACCAAGAGGTTGTGCTCTCTCTCTCTTCAAGAAATCGGATCGGTCCGTCGATCGCGCCGTGCGGGAAATTACCCTCGATCGCCCGGCGGTAGGAGCGCGTCGCTTGCGGCGTACGATTCGGACCCGATGCGACGCATGTATACATTACCTGAAGCTGGCTCCGGGGTCCTCTTCTCCTCGCTGCACCGCATTTCCGCATGTCCCAGTGTACGCTATACTTCCTGTGTCACTCCGGTGACCAGGAAGTTGAAATAGAGGGCGCTCTATTTGAACTTCCTGGTCACGGAGTAACACAGGAAGCGCCGGGATGGAGCAAGAACAGCGGTGCGGTGAAGCGCGGAGAAGACGCCCGGGAGCCAGCCTCAGGTAATGTATACGGGGGTTGGGGGACAGGCGGCAGAACAGCTCAGCAGATGGTGAATCGGTTTCAGGCTGAAATCGATTCACAATCTGTTTGCAGTAAAGGTGGCCATACGATCCCTCTCTGATCAGATTCGATCAGATAGGGATCTGTCAGCTGGTCGATCTAATGGCACATCGACCAGTGTATGGTCACCTTAAGAGAAAAGTCAGAAGGAAAAGTGAATTGCATATGGGCCAAGGAATGAAGCTCTTCTAAACCATAAAGGGTGAAATTGGCAGAGTATTGGTTCTTGGTGCTGTGTCATCTTGGCACGGTAAATGGAATGGGTTGGACTTGGAAAATTGGAAATATTTTAAATTTAAAATATTGTCTATATGTCTGACTGAGTCATTTGTTCATTATAGCTTTGATTTATGCACTGTGGCAACAGTGTGGTGTGCAGCACAGCCACAAGGTATCATCCACACTACCGTGTTTGCTCATTGCAAGCCATCATCTTTGAGTATGGACATACACCAGATTGGGTTGCAAATGCACTCCAGAACCACACTTTAAGCTGTTTGGTTATAATTTAAGTAGGCCTCAGTTATTTGGACTGAGTTAGTCAAAAAGGCTTGATGAGCAGACCTGCCCTTTAAGGGGATTTTCTCTGAGAGAAAATCTGCAGTTCTGTCAGCAGAACTAGAACATATCAAGAAGCTGTTCTAGTACAAGGCCGCAGGGCTCCCTGACCTGCAGATGTACCGCCACTAGAACAATAAACATCAGCCATGTTATGTAAATATCCACAGGCCTGCATGTAGGTCAAATGCCTCATTGATTATTAATCGAGTAGGTGTGTATGATGACACCACAAGTGGGTCCACCAATAGACGGATATAGGGGATGGCGAAGATGATGTCATATTTAACTCTTTCCTAGTCGGTATTAAATCTGGGGTGAGCGATGGAGAGGGCATTCTGCTCTTTACTTTCGCAATAGCTCGCAAGGCTGACTGGGACCTCTAAGTATGTGCTTCCTTTCTGTAATCTGATATAATGTATGCTGTACATAAGTAGTCTAGATGTAACATAGAGTAGATACAAGAAGACCTGGGTATCTTCAGTAGGAAGATACTAAAGCAGCTGTAACGCAACATGGAAGTCTGCTTTGCCGGGAGATGATAAACTGTATCTATCTGTATTTCTGTTACTTGAATAAATAACGTAAACATTGAAGAAGCCTGAGAAAAGTCTATCTCCTGCTTGCTGTGTGAAGAGTCATGTTTGCAAACTCCTGCTGATGAGTTTGCTGGTGCCGGAGCAAAAGGTGGATATTACAAAGCCAGGTAGCGCTAGAGTTGGTTCTAGACTGATGAAAGGTTAAAATGCTATCCAATCTCCTCCCACCTCTTTCCATAGAGCAGATCACAAGTACAGCTAAGCAACATGCTATGCCATCTAAAACAATTAAAATAAGTGTTTTCGATGACTATTACTTAAAGGCATATTCAACTTTAGTTAACTCTAGATTCATATAATCCAACAACAAAGTACAACAAGTATAAGCAGATCCATACTACCATACTGTCTTCTGCAGAAGACAAACAAAGCCTGGTCAAAGCCCCTCCCCTGACAAAATGATTAAACAATGTGGAAGCAAGAAGTTTTGAATCCGGATGATACCATTTATTGGTTAACTTGGAGATACTGTTAATAAAAAGTAAGCTTTCGGCTAATAAGCCTTCATCGGACTTAGTTCTTGCAAGTCAGACGAAGGCTTATTAGACGAAAGCTTACTTTTTATTTATCTCCAAGTTAGCCAATAAATGGTATCATCCTGATTCAAAACTTCTTGCTTTTACTGGTGGCTAACACAGTACAACACTCTATCGCTTCTACTAAACAATGTGGAGAAACAACATGTTGATGAGTCACCATTCAGCTGTCTCTGACTATTATAAGCCTTACGAATTTAAAGGGAACCCGACCAAGTAAAATTATTTAAAATAAACAAATGGGCCCATATGCAATTAACTTTTAACTTAAGTTTAAATTCACTTTTTTATTTTCAAACTTGTCCATGAAATGTCTCCTAAGCCACCAGCAAACAAGAAGATGCTCAAAATAATTTTGACAGGACTTTATCACCTACTTTTTAGTACTTTTTTTGAATTGCAAATGCTGGGAAATTATTTTTATTAGAAGATAAAAATGTACCTAGAAGATAAAAATGTACCGCATAGGAGAAAAAACAGGAGAAAATGTGAATTGCATATGGGCCAAGATGTATCTGCAAATGAGTATTACATACTTATTATTATTGATTTATAAAGTGCCAACATATTCCATGGTGCTGTACAAAGTAAGAAACAAACATGGTGTACAAAATAATACAGACAATGATATGCACTGATATACAAAATATAGAATCAGTACAAAGTACACAATCTGTAATAACAGTGACATAAGTAGTATGAATAAATGTGTAACAAAATCCAAAACACAAAAGAGTGAGTGAGCCCTGCCCTAGCGAGCTTACAATCTAAAGAAATGGGGAATTATCTAGACGATCCTCTCAGAAGATCACCATTTTCTTTTTACATCGATTCCTTTCAGTTCTGACAAGATTTTGAAATTGAAACAGAACTGAAATATATCAGTTGCTGTCAGTTATAACTGAAAGGACAACTAAGAGAAAGAAAGGTAGTGAGAAAGGTATTAAGAAAGGTCATGTCTATGTTTCCCTACGGCTCAAGTGGGCAATATTACAGTTTTAGGGCCTGTACACAATGCTGCACTTGTGTTGCTCTTTTAAAATCGCATGTCTTTTTTAATCAGAATGACTTTTGAAAAATTATGAAAATCTTGAAGACCTGTACACACTGGTGCAATCGATTTTTCTATTTTCATGAAGGCTTTGTGATTTAATAAACGCAGCGCAAGCGCAGCAGTGTGTACAGGCCCTAACAGTGTGCTGACCATGAAGTTGTTAACGCGGTATAAAACCCTGACATAATATTCAATAAAAACATATTTTCCTACTTTTATATGCCATACGGTTATCATATTTGCTTTTGTGCATAAGTATTAGTATTTATTTAGAAATGATACGTTCCCAAAGTACACTTTTTTTGCTCTTTGCCTTTTATTCATAACTGTTTTATTCATCTTCTAACGTAAGCAGAGTTATCTTTTTGATACTTCCGGATTGTCTCACTGTCTTCAGGAGAGTTTGCAGTGTCAGAGAAGAGTTTGTTTACATTTCTCATTTGATACAATTAAAACACAAGATAACATTATCTCTAGTTCGAATTTGCCCAGCTTTCCCTGCAGGGGAGCTTTTAAGGCCTGTGTTTAATTCTTTGAATGCTGTTCTAGTAAAAAAAAATGCTGTTTGTGTATAATTTGCTGTAAATAATCTATTAGAGCAAAGAAGAAATGCTGGGTTTCATTCCACTTGAAGGTGCAATGACCATTTTCAAGTTGGAGCATTCCACATTTTATCATTATTTAAGAAGGGCAAAAAATCTGATTCAGTAAATTATAGACCTGTAAGCTTAACATCAGTTGTATGCAAACTATTTGAGGGGTTACTAAGAGATACTATACATCAGCGCTGTCTAACTGGCGGCCCGCATCCGGCCCGCCAGGCCTCCTGCTGTGGCCCGCTCGTCTCCCTGAGATGCAAGCATGGCTTGCGCTATGGGCGCCATGCCTGCTCCATTATAGTGGCCTCTCCTGTGTCCCTGCTGGCGCTGCCTCACAGGTCAGACCTCAGAGATCGCGGCGACTGAAGCAAGGAGAGTTCGCATGGTACCCGCATACACGGAGTACGTCACATGCGGAAGTGATATCATTAGTCACTTCCACATGTGAAGTTCAGCTGCGCGGGTGCCATGCACACTCTGCTTGCTTCAGTCGCCGCGATCTGTGAGGCAGCGCCAGCGGGGACACAGGAGAGGGCATTGGCGCTGATCTGAGGTAATGGGCGAGGCAATGGACACCTCACTATCTAGCTGGGGGCACCTGTCACCACCTTATCTGGGGGAACACCTGTCACTATCTAACTGGGGGGCACCTGTCACTACCTCAGCTGGGGGGGGGGGACACCTGTCACTATCTAACTGGGGGGGCACCCATCACCACCTCATCTGGGGGGACACCTGTCACTATCTAACTGGGGAAGCACCTGTCACTACCTCAACTGGGGGGACACCTGTCACCACCTCATCTGGGGGGACACCTGTCACTATCTAACTGGGGAAGCACCTGTCACTACCTCAACTGGGGGGGCACCTGTCACTACCTCATCTGGGGGGACACCTGTCACTATCTAACTGCTGGGGGCACTTATCACCACCTCATCTGGGGGGACACCTGTCACTATCTAACTGGGGGGGCACCTGTCACTACCTCATCTGGGGGGACACCTGTCACTACCTCATCTGGGGGGACACCTGTCACTATCTAACTGGGGAAGCACCTGTCACTACCTCAACTGGGGGGACACCTGTCACTACCTCATCTGAGGGGAACCCTTTAACTATCTAACTGGGGAAGCACCTGTCACTACCTCAACTGGGGGGGCACCTGTCACTACCTCATCTGGGGGGACACCTGTCACTATCTAACTGCTGGGGGCACTTATCACCACCTCATCTGGGGGGACACCTGTCACTATCTAACTGGGGGGGGGCACCTGTCACTACCTCATCTGGGGGGACACCTGTCACTAACTGGGGAAGCACCTGTCACTACCGCAACTGGGGAGGCACCTATCACTATCTAACTGGGGGGGGCACCTGTCACTACCTCATCTGGGGGGACACCTGTCACTATCTAACTGGGGAGGCACCTCATCCGGCCACACCACAGCATCACCGCCAGCCCGGCCACAGCATCACCGCAAGGCCTTTCAGCCCACACATCATCCCCAATCCGGCCAAAACCAGTATTGCTAGGCCAGCCAGGCACAGCAGCCAGTAGAGGAGAATTTAGAAGCCAGGTGAGAGGTGTCTACCATATTAAAGGGGCATTCTGCCTATTTATGTGAAATGCTGTCTATTTATGTGCCTCATGACTGCTGAATTTGTCGTGTTGGGGGCCTCATGATTGCTGAATTTGTCTTGTTGGGGGCCTCATGATTTTTTGGGGGCATCATAATTGCTGAATTTGTCTTGTTGGGAGCCTCATGATTTGTTGGGGGCCTCATGATTGCTAAATGTGTCTTGTTGGGGGCATCATGATTGCTGAATGTGTCTTGTTTGGGGCCTCATGATTTGTTGGGGGCCTCATGATTGCTGAATTTGTCTTGTTGAGGGTCACATGATTGCTAACTGCGAGACCATGGGAAAAGCTGAATCATCATCATATGAGACAATAGCATTAAACCTACTTTTTTAGCTTTTGAAAACGGAAAATAATACTGGGAGGTTCTAAAAAAAAGAATCCACACACTGTAGATGCCTGGAGAGCGCGTATAACAGGTCAAACCAACCTGTAACTGAAGCCGGTGCCTTGTCCCAGCCGGATTGCTCCCACGGCTTTAGGTAATACCCAGACAAACACAAGAGACGGCACACCACTGGCTGCAAACAATTTTTCTGTATTGGATCAAGTACACTACATGTTACGGATCTTTAC
Source organism: Hyperolius riggenbachi (assembly GCF_040937935.1). Lineage (NCBI taxonomy): Eukaryota > Metazoa > Chordata > Amphibia > Anura > Hyperoliidae > Hyperolius > Hyperolius riggenbachi. Next base: position 289,565,649 of record NC_090651.1, read on the forward strand.
ATCCTTCCTCAGGTGTCAAACAGCAAATGAAACATACACCATTATATATCATCAGGTGAGCAACCACACCCATCATGGCTAACTCCACCCTCCCCCATAATCACCAATGTCCATCCCTCACAGAAATCTTTGCGGTCATTTGGCACTCCCACAGGCTACCACTGATACATTGAACAAACTGACCGTCATTCAGGCACTTCCAACGATGGACTGCCACTACTCCACCTAAAAAATGACATGCAATAAAAAGATAACATGTATAGACTGGCAACATTATATCAGCATCTTAGAATTATACGATGTACAAACATCTTATGTAAAAAACATCTTTTATAAAAAACATTTGAGAGGTAACCTCTCATTCATACCTCTCGGGGCTACTACATCCAACATGTGTATCCATCTGGATTCTTTTTGTTTTAGTAATTTCTCTAGATCACCCCCTCTATTCGATGGATTTAATGCCTCCAGAACACTCTCAGAGATGCCCAATGACATTATTTTCTGTAGTCTGGACATACAGAGTCTATTCACAGCTATCCCCCAGGATGAAGCTATTTCTGTTATTGAGGATAGGTTACTTGAGACCAATCTGTCTAATGGACTGGTATATTTTTTACTTGATATATTAGAGTTGGTCCTTAGATCGAACTACTTTAAATTTCATGATGGCATATATTTGCAACGTCAGGGGGCTAGCATGGGATCACCGGCAGCCCCGTCTATTGCAAATATTTTTGTGGAATCTCTTGAACGGTCCATGTTCTTGAAAAATCCGTTGTATGAAAAGTATATTGTGCAGTACTTCCGATTCATGGACGACATTTTATTGCTGTGGAAAGGCCCTAAAGAACTGCTCCTTGAGATGGTTGAGGAGGCAAACAGGATGCATCCTACCATCAAATTTACCATGGAGGCATCTAGGGAAGGTGTGAGCTTTCCGGATGTATCCATTAAGGCATCAGGAGGGCGGTTTGTTACCAAATTGTATTGTAAGCCCACAGATCGCAACTATCTGTTGCGACATGATAGCCATCATAATTGCCATGTAGTCAAGGCTATACTGAGGGGGCAGTTCCTTAGGGCCAGACGTATCTGCACTAATATTGATGACTATGATCGGGCTAGCCAGTCCATTTGCACTAAGTTTAAACAGAAAGGGTATGAGGTCTCTAAAATCGAAAGGATCAGACAGGGGGTGCGAGCCATTGATAGGTCTACCTTATTACATAGATCCCCCAGAGAGAGCAGTTCCAAGGGGATACCATTAGTCACCAATTTGGGGAAAAATACCAGATTAATTAAAGAGTCCATACGTAGATTTTGGCCCCTGTTAAGTACTGACAAAGAGTTTGGGACACTATTTAAAGAGGAGCCCTTATTTTCGATTAGGAGGGGTAGGACCATTCAGGACAGCGTTAGACATACGGACACCGCCCCCAGGAGAGAAGAGTTGAGCACAGGTAAAGCAGGGACACATCCGTGTCTCAATTGTAATGTATGCAGTGGCATCATTAAGGGGGAGGCGGTGTGTCACCCACACACTGGGCGCAAAATAACCATCAAAGGTAGACATTATTGTTCTACACCTTGGGCTATCTATGGGCTTAAATGTCCATGCGGGCTAATGTATGTGGGTGAGACCACGAGAGCAGTGAGGACCAGGATACAGGAGCATAAGAGGGCTATCAGCAAATATGCTGAAGGGCCTGGTGCACACCAAAAACCGCTAGCAGATCCGCAAAATGCTAGCAGATTTTAAAACGCTTTTTCTTATTTTTCTGCAGCGTTTCAGCTAGCGTTTTGCGGTTTTGTGTAGCGGTTTTGGTATAGTAGATTTCATATATTGTTACAGTAAAGCTGTTACTGAACAGCTACTGTAACAAAAACCGCCTGGCAAACCGCTCTGAAGTGCCGTTTTTCGGAGCGGTTTGCGTTTTTCCTATACTTAACATTGAGGCAGAAACGCATCCGCAATCCAAAATCTGCAGCAGCCCGGGAGTATGCGTTTCTGCAAAACGCCTCCCGCTCTGGTGTGCACCAGCCCATTGAAATACATTACCCTAGCGGATCCGCACCCGCAAGCAGATCGCAAACTGCAGCGGAAACGCTCCGGTGTGCACTAGGCCAAGGTGAGCGAAAAAGTTATGACACATCGGTGGCAAGAGACTTTGCTGCTATGGGACACAGCGCAGCACAGCTGAGATGGTGTGTTCTGGAGGCATTAAATCCATCGAATAGAGGGGGTGATCTAGAGAAATTACTAAAACAAAAAGAATCCAGATGGATACACATGTTGGATGTAGTAGCCCCGAGAGGTATGAATGAGAGGTTACCTCTCAAATGTTTTTTATAAAAGATGTTTTTTACATAAGATGTTTGTACATCGTATAATTCTAAGATGCTGATATAATGTTGCCAGTCTATACATGTTATCTTTTTATTGCATGTCATTTTTTAGGTGGAGTAGTGGCAGTCCATCGTTGGAAGTGCCTGAATGACGGTCAGTTTGTTCAATGTATCAGTGGTAGCCTGTGGGAGTGCCAAATGACCGCAAAGATTTCTGTGAGGGATGGACATTGGTGATTATGGGGGAGGGTGGAGTTAGCCATGATGGGTGTGGTTGCTCACCTGATGATATATAATGGTATATGTTTCATTTGCTGTTTGACACCTGAGGAAGGATGTAAAGATCCGTAACATGTAGTGTACTTGATCCAATACAGCAAAATTGTTTGCAGCCAGTGGTGTGCCGTCTCTTGTGTTTGTCTAAAAAAAAGAATACATTTTTCAGGAGTAGGATGGATGAAATTGTTTATCTTCACAGTTTATTTTCAACTTGGCTTTTCCTATAATGTTCATGTATGACTTAAAACGTTTGTATGTAGTTTAAATTTCTGTTGCCACTTTGCGATAAAGTGACTTTTGGGTTGCAGTTTGGGCACTCGGCCTCCAAAAGGTTCGCCACCACTGTCCTAATCTAATGTCCCACATTGCTAAATTCATGTTAATTTGTCTCCACCCGTGGCCACACCCACATTCTGGTCCATGGCCACACCCATTTTTCGGCGCGCCGCTCTACGCACAATGGAACTCTCATGTTTTTCGGCGCAACTTCACCACAATCTTGAACTGCATTTGGTGAGAATATGCTGTCAATTGCATTGCATTTTGTGGAAGGTGCTGCCAATGTAATTGTCCTTTAATTGCATTTTATTCCGGGGGGGGGGGGGGGGGTCTTCGGCTCTAGCAAGAACCTTCGGCCCTCCACCATGGGGTCTGAAAAAAAAATGGCCCTCCATGGCGGTGAAGTTGGACAGCACTGCTATACATGACTTCATAGTAGAAAATAATCTTATTTTTCAGCATCAGCACGGGTTTACTAAAGCCAGGTCCTGTTTGACTAACATGCTCAGCTTTTATGAGGTAGTGAAAACTAGTGTTGATATTGGGAATGCTGTAGATATGATTACTTGGACTTTGCAAAAGACTTCAACACTGTTCCCCACAAAAAGTCTGGTGCAAAAGTTGAGGGAGCAAGGACCAGGGGAAGAGTCTGTGTGCATGGTTAGGGAACTGGCTAATGGACAGAAAACAAACAGTTGTGGTCAATGGATCATACTCAAAATGGGTGACTGTTAGCAGTGGGGTCCCACAGGGGTCTGTACTGGGTCCAATGCTCTTCAATTTATTTATTAATGACCTAGTAGATGCAGTAGAAAGCAATGTTGCTATTTTTGCAGATGATACAAAAGTGTGCAGAAACATCAACTCTCAGGAAGATAGTGACATATTGCAACAGGATCTGGATAGGATGGCTATATGGGCACATAAATGGCAGATGAAATTCAATGTTGAAAAATGTAAAGTCATGCATTTTGGTCGTACCAATGGTCTAGCACAGGCATGGGCAAACTTGGCCCTTCCAGCTGTCAAGGAACTACAAGTTCCACAATGCATTGCAGGAGTCTGACAGCCACAGTCATGACTCATAAAAGCAAATGCATTGTGGGACTCGTAGTTCCGTAACAGCTGGAGGGCTGAGTTTGCCCATGCCTGCCTCTGTCTAGCACCATACAAAATAAATGGGATACAGTTGGGGACATCAAACTTGGAGAAGAACTTAGGAGTACTCATCGACAACAAGTTAAATAATCGTATTCAATGCCAAGCCGCTGCAGCTAAAGCTAATAAAATTTTGGGATGCTTTAAAAGGGAAATAAAAACTCGAGATGCTAGCATAATATTGCCCCTGTTTAACTCTCTGATAAGGCCACATCTGCAATATGGAATTCAGTTCTGGGCACCACATTACAGGAAAGATATTGTAGTTTTAGAGCCGGTGCAGAGACGAGCAACAAAATTGATAAGTATGATGGGAGGTCTCACTTACCAAGGAAGGTTAGATAAACTGGGTTTATTTAGTCTAGAGAAAAGACGCCTTAGAGGGGATCTAATTAACATGTATAAATACATCAGAGGGCAATATATAAGCTTGGTGGATGAGCTTTTTGTCCCTAGGCCTTCTCAAAGGACTAGAGCACATGATCTGCACATAGAGGAAAAACATTTTAGCCATTTATTTAGAAAAGGGTTCTTTACAGTAAGAGTGATTAAGATGTAGAATGCATTGCCACAGGAAGTAGTTATGGCAAATTCTATACCTGCATTTAAAGGGGGCTTAGATGCTTTCCTTGCGTTGAAAGACATCCATGGCTTCAATTACTAGGTAATGCCCAGTGATGTTGATCCAGGGATTTTATCTCATTGCCAGCAGGAGTCGGGAAGGATTTCTTTCCCTTTTGGGGCTAATTGGACCATGCCTTGTAAGGGTTTTTCGCCTTCCTCTGGATCAACAGGGATATGTAAGGGAGCAGGCTGGTGGTGTACTTTGTTCTCTGGTTGAACTCGATGGATGTATGTATTTTTTCAACCCAAATAACTATGTAACTATTGATCACAGTGGACAAACAGTAATTAAACAACATCCCCACAACCGAAGTGAGGACACATTTTACAAAAGGAGTACTTGAGATGTATAGTACTTGAGATGACAGTATTGTTATTGTTGTTGCATTTCGTGTTGACTTTTCTTTTAGGTCTAAACAGGGCTATTTCTAGACTTTTTACTGCCTCAGGCAAACTGGTGAGGATGCGTAATCTCTGAGTCTGATGCATGTGTTTCACCTTGCTTCATGAGAGAACCAGCTCTGGGTCTAAATGTTGGGCCCGGTCTACCACTCAAATGCTCCTGCTTTTGCAGACTTACTACTGTGTTATTGCTGTTATTTTTCTTGTACACAAAGTGCTGTGTGCCTCACAACTTCTACACACACATGCAAAAAAAATCTTTAAAGATCAGAGGGGAGAATCAAGATTGCTGGAAAAAAAACAATCTATGATACCCAGTAATTTGTGGGCAGAAAAAAGTGCTCAGAAATGCCGATTTTCTATATGACACATCTTCATTTTTCAGCAAGACTGCTGATGGGAGTCAGGATTCCCCTCCTCGCTTGGTTACATCCACTTGATTTCTGACAATCTTGTCAGGTGTCTATGGGGAATCTTGCCAAATGCTTTTGCAAAGCCCCAAAATACCACATATAAAGCTCCACTCCCCTCTTTCCCTATCTAAACATCTTCATAAAAAAAGCCTGTAGGTTTGTTTGACAGCATCTGTCTTTCATAAATCCATGCTGGCTACCTCTAATGATATTATTTTCTATCACATATTCTTTTACGAGGTCTCTTAACAATCCCTCAAATGTCTTTCCTACAACACAAGTTCAGTTTACTGGTCTATAATTACTGAATAAAGACCTTGATCCCTTTTAAAATATTGGTAACATATCAGCTTTACACCAGTTCGTTGGCAGCATGCCAGTCTTTAAAGAGCATTTAAAAATTATACATTACAGCTTAGAAAATGCTGATGGTAGCTCCTTAAGTGTTCCCAGATGTAGGCAATTAGGTCCCGATCCTTTATGAAACCGAAACCCGGGTCGGGAGTTGTATCTCACACTTTGTTACATGCAAATAAACAAGAGTTTTTAAAATAAGTGCAATTTGTAGTGCAGTGTATTCAACAGTTGGCGCAGCCTGCACTATAAGTTGTTCCCTTCCTCCCATACATACCCAGGAAGTTCAGCCGACAGACCATAGAATGCAAGAGAGGTACCTCACATCACTTCCTTCACCACTCCCCCGGAGCCTGTACACACTTGCCGGATCATTCATTGGCTGCCAACAGAGAACGGGCACTGCCAAACCAGCCATTCGCAGACTCACCAGTTACTTGCACAGTGGACTGCACAGTTTACTTTTCCCTGGCTGATTCCTTTTTCATTCTCCCACAGACTGAGGGACAGCAGGTACTGTGGTTCATGCTCACGGTCTGGTTTTTGCATTCAGGATTATGGACAATCCATCATTGTGTGTAATAACTGTGCTGTTCTTAGCACCAGGTTAACCTCCTTATTTTGACAATTACTTTGTCTGTTTATGAATGCTATCCATATCGCACCAATGTGGCCCACTGCAACTGTGCCATTGCTATGGTTACAATTTACATCCTTGTCACGGGGTTCCTTAGTATACACAGAGCTATAATGTGCATTCAATGAATTTTCCTATTGCCTTCTCCTTGTCCCCAGTTAGAGATGAGCGTAATGACTTAATTACGATTTCGCGAAATTTCGCATAATTAGTGTAATTACGATTATGGCCGTAAGTACATAATCGTAATGAAGAAGGATTTTGCGAAATTCCGTGTAAGCGTAATTTTCGCGTAATTTTCGCATTACAGTGGGTATCGCGAAATTACGTTTGCCTTGCATGCAAACGTTTGTAAGCGTAGTTTACACCCTTAAACTGCGCATGCTTAGTTTTTACATTATTTAACGCGAAAAAGTATTTTTTTTATAGCTAACAAGTAATAACGAAATTCGCGAAATTACGAAGAAGTGCGAAATTACGGTATGGTTTAACGCGAAATTACGTTATGAACGAACCGCGAAATTACGCGTTGAAAATTACGCTTACGGTATTTTCAATTACGATTTTAATGGCAATTACACTACCATAATTTCGCATCGTAATAGCAAATTTCGCATGCGTAATTATAGTAACGCGAAACCCTATCCCCAGTCACCAACTCTGTGTATTCAGACCTTACCTTTTTGATGCACTTATTTAAAGAATTTTTTAGGCTAGGTTCACAGTGGTCAGTTGCATAACTTGCACGTTATAATGAGTGTGAACTGCAATGGAGACTGGGCATAGACTGTAATACAAAGCCTGCATGCAGTGAGTTAGGAAAACGCGGGCAGTTACTGTGAACAGGCCCATATACATGTATGGGCAGTGAGCTGATGCTCAGAATTTTTCTGCAACGCAACTGACCACTGTGAACAGGGCCGTAGGATTTGTTCCTATTAACTGCAGTGTGATTATTTACATCTCCTTACACTGTAGGTTTATATGGGCTGACATTACTGCATTTACTGACTGACCCATTTGCATGTATTTAGCACAAGATGTGCTATGCCACTGTGTTTACTAATGAGCGAATATGACCACTTTTTTTTCATCATAATTTCCTGGAAATTTTCACACAGATAAATACTTTCTTTAAAATAATGGACATGAGATTTTTGAAGTCATGCATTGAAGTAATTTTTTTACAGATAAGAGTGTTCGCAACATACAAAAAAGGGTTCCTGAGCCCAAGAGCTGAATTCTACTTGAAGGCCCTTACATACAGAGATTTATTTTACATTTTGTAATGATATTATATACAGTGGTGTACTATTACTGCACAATTTGCTTGTGCATTGTATTTCAAAGTGGTGTACCTCTGCCCATCTTTACTTTTGTATAAATACAATCATGTCACTGACCTGTTGCCAATTAATCTATCTAGCTGTGAGATTTTTTTCCAGGTTTTGTTGTTTGTTTTTCTTTTGCATTACACAACTTTTCTAGTCTTTTGTTACCTTACACAGTGTGTTTATATGTCTTGCTCAAATCAAGTTCACCATTAGCAAATGTTTTTCATAAAGCAATAACATTTCTGTTTTAACACTTGATAAGATGTGCTGTCCTTCTATTTGTATTGAAATATTTAAAGTTATTTAGAAATGTCATTCTGATATTTACATTTTTTTCAGCATCCACACTTTACTAGAAACAGGGTATTAAAAAAGTTACAGTCCTGGGTCAGACATACAGTAGTTTCAGACACTCTTGATAAATGCCCCCCACTGCTCCATCTGTGCTTCCTGCCTTCATCCATGCTGACTGCATCATCTCAGTGACTCGGCGCAGGTTATTACACATAACATGTGATGGCTTTGAAGAAGATGCAGGCAGCAGGGATGAAGACGGGAAGCATGGATGAAGCATCACTCTGAAACAGATGAGTTGTAATTCTTTAAAGAATTGTACAGGGGCTCCGGGAGAGACTACCTGGGGGTCCGGCAGAGAGGGGGTTGGGCTTTGGGCAATTGCTTCCTTTGCCTAACTGGTAGCGTTGGTCCTGGTTTTAAATGCAAAAACAGCCAGTCATAGGTATCTGTGACATTGGACGTAGGCTTAGTAATTAACTCTGGCAGCAAGATCCAGTGTTTTTCACTACTGTGTTGGGAATAGTACTAACAAAAAGAATACAGTGACAATCCAAGTAACAAGGAAATCAGTATTACAAGCAAAGGGACCGAGCTGTGACCTGGGGATATGGGAGCTGTAACTTAAACCACTACAGAGAGCAATAGTAATTTAATCTCATCATTTGCACTCATCAGAGATTTCAGAGGATAATGCTGATAAACCCATGCAAACTGATGCCGAAGGAAAGATACAAGACTTTACTGCTGACACGAGGACGGGCGTAATGACTCACATCAACATCTTAACTAAGCTGTCCAAAATACTCCCAAAATACATGCAGAGCAGTAAGGGTAGATCCAACAAAAATAAATGGTGTGAAGAGTCCTGTCCTTAACGTTCACAGGGAACGATCACCGACAAGGAAACATGCTGAAGACAACATCATCCTCAAAGATGCATGAAACTGCCACCAGTTGCCTTCAAACATCAAAACTGGTACGATGTTGCATTAGTGCATTTTTTCATATAAATCTGCTGATGCTGCTTACTACATTTTATGCTGTGTAAAATAAATGGTAACATTAGACATTGTTCCAGAAGCAGTAAGAACACTGGACCACGGCCAATGTGTCACAGGACACGACCATGTTTAATCAAATCCCCCATCTAGCTCTCTCACATTGCATTCTGCCAAGACTTTTTTTTCACCTGGGCTCTAGAGAAATGATCCCGGTATTCCGCCCACACAGTCAACAACAGCTGTTTTTTTCCACACACACCCTATTCTCTCTTCATCTATTTCTAAAAATAATATTATCCTAGGATCTTTCAAAGAAGGTCAGCTGTCTTGTGCACAGAACAGGATAAATATTTCTTCACATCTAATTAGCGCTGAATCTTTTTTACATGCCAGTACATTAACATGTGCTACAAGCGATTAAAGGTGTTTATGTACAATACATATTTTTTATTTTACCATTAGTGCCAATGTTTATATTGCTCTTTTGGAAAAGGCACCCATGTTACGCCTTGCAGTATTTAGGTCAGGGGAGACATTCCAAAGATCTACTCTATTAAGCAGTCATCTCCTCCAACCAAACATTCTTGGTCAAATATACCAGCAAGTGTTAGTATTTCTTATTATTAAAAGTTCTTATGTTTAAATGTGATTTTGTACATTAAGATTATTAATACAAATGAAGGACAATTAAAAGCAATAAAAAGGGAATATGGGGGCCACTTTTGTTATTCAGTTTAAAAAAAAAATTGCAGTTGGCTGGAAGTCATACTGTTCACTGAGTCCCACCTGCAGTAGGCATGCAAACAGTAGAGTCAGAACACTTAATCCTTCTACTTGTTCTGGGCCAGTGACTAAGAACAGATTTAAGAACAGGGGATTAGCTATCAGTACAGCAGCTAAACAAGAATAATTATCAAAGTCATAAATGGGCAGCATGGTGGTGTAGTGGTTAGCACTCTTGCCTTGCAGCAATGGGTCCCCAGTTCGAATCCCAGCCACAGATAAGATAATTGGCTTCCCTCTAAATTGACCCTAGACTATGATACATACATAGACATATGACTATTGTAGGGATTAGATTGTGAGCCCCCTGAGGGACAGTTAAGTGACAAGACAATGTACTCTGTACAGTGCTGCGGAAGATGTTGGCGCTATTAAAATACTAAGTAATGATAAAGAAATGGCACATTTTGTTTTCTCTTGCCTCAGGTACCTTTTAAATGGTCCAACATTTTGTAAATTAAAGGGAACTTAAACTGAGAAGGATATGGATTTTTCCGTTTAAAATAATACCAGTTGCCTGACTCTCCCACTGATCCTGTTTCTCTAATACTTTTAGCCACAGCCCCTCAACAAGCATGCAGATCAGGTGCTCTGACTGAAGTCAGACTGGATTAGCTGCATGCTTGTTTCAGGTGTGTGATTTATCCACTACTGCAGCCAAAGAGATCAGCAGGACTGCCAGTCAACTGGTATTGTTTATAAGGAAACATCCATATCCCTCTCAGTTTAGGTTCCCTTTAAGTTTTACACTTGCACAATGATAGCAAAGGATTTTCTAAGTGAGGTGGGAGATAAAGACCCTTATTCAATTCCCTTTTTCTCCTAAATTTTCTTCTGGGGATTTTTTTTAATCTTCTGTTTAACGGTTCAGCCTACAGGTGTTTTTACCTCAAGGACTGAAGCAATTTTTCCCTGTCAGCGCTCCTCCCATTAATTCGCCAATCACTTTATCACTACTCATCACACAAAAATGATCTGTTTTTTTTTTCCTCACAAATTAAGCTATTTGTGGGTGATACTTGTTTTTCAGTAATCACTTTATTTTCTTTTTTTATATTTAAATTTTTTTTTTTAGATAAGATAATAAAGGCTCATAACAAAATTGTTTCCAATTTACACTTGTACAAGAAGTTACAGTGCAATAAAACACAGAACATACCAAGACTCTTATCTGTTTGGGTAACTATCTAATAATAGGCATTTTCTGTAAACTATTATATAACATTCTCAGCAGAGTTCCACGTTTCCCTTCAGCGTATACTATTGTGGTAGTGGAACCGAAAAATTATAAAGTTTGAGCCTCGTGAGGCCCTAGTGGTATTCAAAAGTTAGGAGAGGGTGTCTACCCAGACACTCCCCGCCTATCCCCGTAGATCAGAAAAGAGAAGAAAATAGAGAAGAAAAGTTAAGAGAGGAGTCAACCATGAGACCATTACCTATTCCAGGTAAACCTAAAAGCATAACATTCAAAAGGATATATCACCCCACACCTTATTGAACACATGCATTTTATCCTGTATTCTAGCAGTCAAATATTCCAGATTATATACATATTTAATTATTGCTTGAAATTCTGACATAGTGGGAGGCTGTGCATCCTTCCAATGCTTAGAGATCAAACAGCGTGCTGCTGATAAGAAATGATTTATCAATCTGGATGAATTATTTTTAATTTTGGGCATGGGTTTGGCAAGCAAACAGATCCATGGATCCAAAGGGACCTCAATTTCAGTAAATCTTTTGATGAAGGCCAGAACTTGTGTCCAAAAGGGTTGGATTATCGGGCAGTCCCACATGATATGGTGTAACGAACCAGTGTCTCCACAGTTTCTCCAGCATGCCAGGGATATTGAGGGTAGCCATTTGTTAAGACGCACCGGAGTTTTATACCACAACATCATAATTTTGTAGATATTTTCCTTAGTTTGGACGCAAATGGATGTTTTTGCTGCGTTCTGCCAGATCTTTAGCCAGGATTCTGGTGTAGTTGTTGTGTGAAACGCTTGGTCCCAATATTGCATATATTTATGTTGGAGATCCGGGTGGTGTCTCTTGGGGTCATTTAGCCACGTGTAGAGCATGGAGATAAGGCCTTTTTGTTTGGGGCCTCCTTCCCAAATTGATTCCAGTTCCGATTTTTGTGGGAATTCCACGGAGGAGGACACAGTGCATATAAAGTGGCGGATTTGTAAGTACTGTAAATAGTAAGAGTCAGATAGATTTAATTTTTCTTTTAGTGTGTCGTATGAGTACAGTTTTCCGGTGAAGGGGTCTAGAAGGTCCCTTATGCACAGAATGTTCTTGGTCTTCCATATTGAGGTTGTTGCTATTTTTAAACCTGGGGTAAATGCAGGATTGCCGAATATAGGGATGTAGCTGGAGTTCCTAGTAAACAAAGTGATTCGTTTCCCTAAAGAAAACCATAAGCGGATGTTAGAAGACACAGAAGAGTAAATTTTGTATGGTAAATAGCTGTTTCCTATCTGATTCCAGAGTAAGGCACTTGGATGATATGGTTTGAGGACCTGAAACTCTATCTGAGCCCATCTAGCATGTGGGCCACGTTCCCACCAGGCCACCATCTGTCTAAATTGCCCAGCAACATAATAATTGTATAAGTTTGGCACTGAGAGTCCACCGGCATGTCTTTGGAGTGTAAGTATAGGCCTGGCAATGCGGGGGGGTCTGCAGTGCCAAATAAATCTAAACAATGCTCTCTGTAGTGGAATCAGAAATGATTTGGGGATCCAAAAAGGAATTGCTGAGAATACATATAACAGCTTGGGGAGAGAATTCATTTTGAATGATGCCATACGGCCAAACCAAGAAATATGATAATCTTCCCATCTATGGAGATCCGAGATTACTCTGTTTATAATGGGAGTAACATTGTGCTTTATAAGATTTGAAGTAAGTGAGGTAACCTGGATGCCAAGATATTTTATAGTAGACTCTTGCCATTTATATGAGAAGCTAGATTTTAGGGTATTCATGGTTTGTGGCGTTAAGTAAAAAGGAAGTATTTCCGATTTAGTGGCATTTATTTTGTAGTTTGATAGCTGGCCGTACCTGGAGAGCTCTGCATGTAATACAGGGAGGGAGATTATGGGATTTACAAGGGACAGAAGGACATCGTCCGCGTATAGTGAAATTTTAAAGGTGGACCTACCTATTGTGATGCCCATTATGTCAGGGTTGTCCCTTATCCTTGCAGCCAGTGGCTCAATGGATAGGGCAAAAAGCAATGGGGACAGGGGACAGCCCTGCCTGGTTCCATTGGAGATATGGAAATAATCATTAGGATTGGTATACGGAATCTTTATAGCTACTTTAGGATTTGAGTATAATTTATGGATAGCGTTTAGATAAATACCTCCTATACCCATTTTATCCATGGTTTGGAACAGGAAATCCCAACTTAGCCTATCAAAGGCTTTTTCTGCGTCCAAACCAAGGAGGACAGTTGGAAGTTTATAGAAATTGATATGATCAATTAGGTTAACTATTCTGCGGATGTTATCTCCTGCATATCTCCCAGTTATAAATCCGACTTGGTCGGCATTAATTAAGGATGGCATCATGGGGGAGAGCCTGTTGGCAAGGATTTTTGAGAATATTTTCAAATCTGCGTTCAGGAGAGAGATTGGCCTATAATTAGTCATCTCTAACGGGTCCCTATCAGGCTTGGGAATAAGTACCATGTGAGATTGTGTCATGGTCTCTGGGATATTTTCTGCCCCCATGAAGCCATTAAAAAGGGTAGTCGGTTTGGGTGTGAGGATTGACTTAAATTTTTTATAATAGGCCACTGAGAAGCCATCGGGTCCAGGCGCCTCTTTTATCCTTGAGTGCAAAGACTGCATTTCTAGATTTTATGTCCCTCAGTTTCTTTGCAAGGATTGTATGTGCCTTGTTACCCCTTTCATAGAAAAGCTGTCTAGTGAATAAAAGTGCTTTTTCTACCCTGACATATTGCAGTTCAGCCAATTCTTTGCGTTTTAATTCCAATTGGGCCAGGGTGGTTTTTTTCGGGGATTTTTTATGGCTTTCTTCTAGTTCCATAATATTATCCAGTAAAACTTTAATTTTCTGGTAATATTCCCTGTTTTTTGCGCTAGCTATACCAATTAATTTCCCTCTAATACAGGATTTATGGGCTTCCCAAACTGTGGAAAATTGGGGGACCGAACCTTCATTAATGTCGAAATAATTTTTAAGGCTTTCTTCAACACTAAGAACTGTTTCCTCATCCGTTAGTAAACTATCATTCAATCTCCAGACTGAGGGAATCTGAGGGTTACGTGCTAAATTTAAGATCAGCTCCACCGGGGCGTGATCTGACCAAGTTATTGGACCAATCTTAGAAGAAGTTAAAGTCGAGAGTAAGTTTGGAGAAATAAAAAAATAATCAAGTCTGGAGTATGAGGACGAAGTGTGTGAAAAGAAGGAGTAATCTAATTCCGTAGCATGCAGAGCTCTTCAGGCATCTATATATCCAAATTGTTTTAACAGGCTCCTAAATTGGCGAGCTACTTTACAGATTGAGGGGAATGAGAGCGGTTGAAGATCAGATTTCCTATCTTTAGTAGGTGAAATTATTAGATTAAAATCACCACCCAAAATGATGTTAGGGCACCTCAGTTTTTCTATTTTCAAAAAGACCTTTTCTACAAATTGCAATTGATGGTCGTTGGGGGCATAGATGGAGGCTAAAGCTATCTGAATGCCGTGCAGGGAACCTTCCACTATCAGATAGCGTCCCTTGGGATCGCTGTGCACTTTAGAAAGTATGAATGGACATTTGTGATGTACTAAAAGGGCTACCCCCGCTTTTTTAACATTGGCACTAGCTAAATAGGCGGTAGGGTATGTTTTGCTTTTTAGGTAACCAGGTTTCTGGGAGGAAAACCTAGTTTCCTGTAGGAATATAAAATCTGCTTTGGAGCGTTCCAGATCCTTTAAGGCTAGATATCTTTTACGCACAGAATTTAACCCTTTGGTATTTAAGGTTAGTACTTTTACCATTTTGTATTATGGTGGAGTATAGCTGAATGAATGCCTGGATCCCAAGGGAGGCTTAAGGCAGTATAGGTACTATATGTATGGCAGGCCCCATGGTTGACAAAGGAGATAGAAGAGAGAGGAATGAAGATAAGAGAAGAAGATAAAGAGAAAAGAATACCCTGGGGGTAAATTACCCCCTGGATTAACACGCTTAGTCTAATACATTTGCTAACTGCATTTAAACCTGTAAAGTGAAAAAAGATTAATTGCAACAAGCAAAGAGCAAATAATGCAGTGAAAACAGCTATAATATTAAGTATTGCAAGGGTGCCAGCACTCCCTGCTTGGGCACGACCCACTTCGCGCCACATAGGGGGTAGCATGAGGACTACGTCAGAGTCAGGCCTTTCAGGCCCACCGTGGCGGGGCCGCAACTACAATAGGAAAGAGAGGAGTTCCCATCACATTTATGATTAAGGAGCGTCGTTATTAATGATCGGATCCAGCAGTATAGCTCAGTCAAATGTGTGGTTTGGAGATCTATTTGAAGGAAGAATCGGAGACACATTTCCTTTCGGTGTAGGAGATGTTGCTTTTGCTGTCTTCGGCATTTTTAGACCCAGTCCTTTTAAGAGATCCGGTGCGTCTGAAGGGTCAGCTATAGCATGGTAGGTGCCGTCTTTAACTGCTATTAGCTTGAAGGGGTATCCCCAACGGTTTTGAATTCCTTTGTCACGCAGTAAAGTGGTTACTGGTTTTAGCTTGCGGCGTTTAGCCAGCGTGATTGGGGAAATGTCACTAAAGATCTGTAGATCGTGGCCTTTAAAATTGCAAGAAGACATGTTCCTTATCGCAAAGGATATAGCATCTTTTGCCTCAAAATAGTGGAAGCGGGCCACTATGTCTCTTAGTAAGGGAGCTCCCTCGGGTCTCGGGCCTATCGCTCTATGCGCCCGATCAAAGCGCCACATAGATCGGTCCATATCCGGGCAGATTGTGCTGCAAAGCTCTGTTAAGTATGTCTTAATGTCCGCAGGTTTGACTGTGTCCGGGACCCCCCTGAATCGTAGGTTGGACCTACGGTCACGATTCTCGTGGTCTTCCTGGGCCCTTTGCATGTCTGCAACTGTGTCAGTCAGCTTACCGTTCTCCTCCTCGAGCTTGGTGCAGCATTTCTGAAGGTCCTCTACATCCAGCTCAACTTTTGAGGTGCGGTTCGCTACCAGGGAGACTTCGGACCGGAGGTCAGCAAGTGCCGCAGCCACTGCTTCCTTCACGGTCGAGGAGATCGTTTTTTGAAAATCCGCCAGGCAGGCTTCAAGGACTGGTTTAGTGACGTAGTCCACGGATTCTCCCTTCTGTGCTTTGGACGCCATCTTTGATTGCGCAGTAGGTTGTACAGGCCTCAGGAAGTATGAGTCTAGTTTGCGACTTTCAGGGGCGGCCAGCCGTTTAGAACGTCTCATGCGGGATCAGCGGGTTATCACAAGCCCGAATCCGGAGGATTCAATCCTGTTGCGCGGGTTCTGAAGCTGAGCACAGGCTTTATAGAGCGGCCACGCCACGGAGCACTTAGCCTAAGCAGCCATCTTCCTTCGCGCCGCGCATGCGCCCATCACTTTATTTTCTATGTATTGTATATGCAAATCCACCCCCCAAAAAATAAAAAATACACTACTTCTCCAATTCCATCCCCTATCGTTTTAAAATAAGCAATGCTACTATAAATAAAACCCACCCATGTTATTTGCCCATTAGTCCCGGGTATCACAAGATTTTAATTATGTTCCTAGCACAATGTACGTTGCCAATATATTAATTGGAAATAAAGGTGTATTTTTTCTGTTAAGGGTCTTTTTTTGTGTCCCATCAATTGTAAGCCGCTATGTACTAAAATAACGGTAATATACCCGCATAACATACATTAAAAAAAGTCCCTAAGGAAACTATTCATTAATTTTTTTATCGCTTTTTTGTTTTTGTTTTTTAAACATCTGCTTGGTAACTGGGGTGTGGGCTTTGAAAGGGATTGAAAGGGATTGATTATATTATTTTATATAATTTTTTTAATTAAAAATATGTGGTATGTGTAATTTAACTTTTCGCCACTAGATGGTGATAGAAACACTTCCTGGATTACCGGGAAGTGTTTATTTTTATTTTTTTACATTTTCATTCACAATCGTTATTATGAATGGGCATCAATAAGAAAAAACAGTTGAGTCAGGCACTGCAGTGATTGCTGTTTTAATGGTGTTTCAGGTTGAAGTAAATCACCATAATTGTATCAAAAATTGTGACATTTAAAAGGTAGGTACAAACCATCATCATCAATGAAAAAATTCATCAAGTGCAAAATTCGTCAGGTGCAAACATCTTGTGCATTCAAACAGTTGCAAGAGGAGGATGTCCTACCATATCAGAAGGTGGCGGTGGTGGGTGCAGGGCAAAAAACGGTAGCCTAACGGCCGTTTCGCACGGCGGTGCTTCTTCCGAGGCTGATCCACGTTTATACACATGAAAACACAGGCTTTTATTTCCTGTGTCATGAACTGGGGGCGGGTACGCTATGGCGTAAGCATTTCCGGCCGCATGCGTAAAAACGTTTGCAATAACCAGGCGTTTACGCGTACAAAAGAAAAACGCGTTTCCGTACGCGTAAAAAACGCGCGTCAAACGCGAACCATGCATGACAGCATGGAACGCATGCGGACGCGTAATTCCGTACGTGTGCAATCTAATAAAGAGGCGTATTCACCATCTAAGGGGAGCGGCTTTCTCCGGATTGCAAAATTAATCGCGAGAATATAGAGAGGCCGTTTGAGGCTAGCTGTGAGGTACAGTGACTCAAACGTGAATGTGGAACGTGAGATTGCATAAAAACACCGAAAATGCGAGGGGGATAAATAGGAGGAAGAGAATACTGGACAACGGGAGTAGTATTTACGAGGATCATCCGTCCTTGTTGCAAACCTGTTTGCAGAAAGTAGCAAGAATCTAAAAATACATATAAAGAAATACATATTTGCTTAAGAAATAATCTCAATGCATAGATGGCTGCAGTTATGGGTCTAGGAAACATGCCAAATCATTGTGGTCGTTGAAACCCAATGGTCCTAGGGCTTCACTTTTAATGATCAATAGTGACTCTTTTCTTAGTAGGAGTCGAGAACGATCTCCTCCCCATTTGGGGATCATAACTTGTGCCAGACCACAAAATTTTAGTACGTTTGGGTTGCTTTCATGTATTTCTCTGACATGCTCTATCATTCTCGTGGCGCCTTTACCGTTATCGACGGAACGCCAATGTTCTTGTATTCTCTCTTTTAGGGGGCGAGTAGTTTTACCAATATAAAATCGGCCACAAGGGCACCACAGAGCATAGACCACAAATTTAGTATTACAGGTAATTAAGTCACGCACTGTCCACTGCAAGGCACCTACACGATAAGACGTGCCGGTGCACATAAATTGGCAGTGGGAGCAGAATTGACATCTGTGGTTGCCCTTGGGCCGACATCGTTGTAACCAGTTTTCGGTAGAACTAGGCGTGCATTCACTTTTAGTGACATAGTCCCCAATTGTGGGCGCACGCCTAAATGCAACTAGTGGGGAAGGAGGCAACAAAGATTTCAAAGTGGGATCTTTGACTAGGACGGTCCAATTCTTTTTGATGACGTTTCTGACTTTGTTGGCCATTTGTGTATAATTAAACGTAAAGGCGATTTTGTCATCGCGTTTAGGGCCTCGGTCCTTGAATAGGAGGTCATCTCGATTTTTATGCAGAGCTTCACGGAAGGCAGTATCTAGATCATTCTCAGAATACCCTCTACTACTAAGTCGCTTCTTCAAAGCATTTCCCTGAACTATGAAATCTTCCAATTCTGAATTATTTCTCCTCAGACGGAGGAATTGGCCGTAAGGCAATGATTTAGTAACATGGTCAGGGTGGAAGCTGTCTCTTCGCAGAAGCGAATTGGTTGCTGTGGGTTTGCGGTGACCTCTCGCAGTAAGGCGAGAACCGCAAACCCGCAGCTCCAAATCGAGGAAGGCAATTTTGTCAAGGCCTATTTCAAACGTAAAGGCCATATTGACCTCATTAAAATTGAGATAATCTACAAATTGGGTAAATTCTGAAGGGGACCCAGACCAGAACACCAGGACGTCGTCCACGTACCTGGACCATCTCCTAATACAGCCTCTGTGGGGATTACGTCTACTGTAGACGTAATCCTCCTCCCAGGCCGCTAGAAATAAATTAGCATATGCGCATGCGACCGGTGTTCCCATTGCGGTACCTGACACTTGCATATACCACACGCCATCAAATTTAAACGTGTTGTGAGTGAGGACAAACCGCAAACAGTCGCATACAAACGTTACGTGATCATGATCGGACCAAACCCGGTTTAAAAAACGCTCGACTGCCTCTATGCTTGCATTATGAGGTATGCGGCTGTAGAGGCTTTCGACGTCGATGGACATTAATGAGTCACCTGGTGACCATTCATAATTTTCGATTCCTTGAAGGACCTCTAAAGTGTCTGACATATGTGAAGGCACTAACTGTAAAAGAGGCCTCAGGAGATGGTCCAGGTAACGAGAAAGTCTCTCTGTGACAGAACCGACACCTGAGACGATCGGACGTCCTGGTGGTCTGGTCCGTGATTTGTGGATTTTGGGGAGACAGTACCATACTGGTTTTCGTGGAAATTCAGGAAGCAGATTAGTTGCTAAATTTGGGGTCAAAAAACCCCTTTCGACCCTTTGCCTCAGGAGTGACCTTAACGCCCCTTGATATTTGAAAGTGGGATCAAAACTAAGTGATGTATAGACTCGGGGGTCCCGCAGCTGCCGCATCGCCTCCTCCCTGTATTGGGTGGCCGACATGACAACTACGGAACCACCTTTATCCGATTTTTTTATCACCAGATCGGGACGATTTTTTAGCCATTTGAGGGCTCTAATTTCAGGCTCAGTAATGTTAGGGGGCAATTTAGGATAGCAAAGTGCTTTCATTTCATTCTCCACTATGGTCTGGAAGTGATCTAGGCTTGATCCAGTTTGTACCGTAAAGGGCTTGATGGATTTACAAGCCCTGTACGGTTGTTTTAATTTAGGTAGGAGGATAGGCTGATGGGGAGGGGAAATGGGTTCGGAAACAAAGGTTAGGGAACCGGGGATGGACGGGGAGGGGGGAGGGAGGGAGGGAGGGTGGGATGGTGGGGAGAAAGGGGAAGGAAGAGGGGGGGTGGGATCAGCGGAAAGACAATCAGACATCATGTTGTCGAGTTCCTCCTCTATTCTTATATCAAGCTCCATTTCCTGTAAGATTGTTAGAATGTCCTGGTCTTCTTTTGACCATGTAAACTGGGTACTGAACCCCAAAGGGCTAATTTCATCAGCTTGGCTCTGGATTTTCATGCTGTTAGGCGTCTGAGTCCCTTGCTTCTGAAAAATTTGCTTGATATTCACTTGTCGTATGTTTTTGTATAGATCCACTTTAAATTGCGCAAAATCGAATTCTTGAACGAGTGAAAAATTAAGTCCCCTCTGAAGTAAAGGTATACATCCGTCTTTCAGCTCTACATCTGAGAGGTTGATGACTTCCAAGTTTGGTGATATTTCTGTGATTACCGTCTCGGATAACGGCGCCTATTTTGGTCTCTCCATGTTACTCTTTTCCTTTTTGGCTTTCTTTTTACCTCTTCCCCTCCTGATGCGCCTTCTAAAGGGGCCCCAGGTGTATCTTTTGGTGGTCCCTTCGGGGTGATAGGGACTTTCTGAACTGGTGCTTCCTCGCCACTCGAATCTGAGTCGGTAGTCCAATACCCTAATGGTGGCTTGCGGGGTGGAGTTTGCCCTCTAGGAAACGGTTTCCTTCTAAAGGTAGCTTGCCAAGCGAAATATTTACCCAGAGCAAAGTCCTCTTTATCCCTAAGAAATTTTCGTAATTTTCTTTCTTTGATGTTGTTTTGCAGGGAAGTTAATTTTTTATCGATTTTCCCGACGGTTCCAGAAAACTTTTCAGGATTCACCAATGTTTTATATTGCTGTTTAATCATGTCAATTTGCTTAATAACATGGGCATGTTCCTGCTGCGTTCTTTCTAGAACGATTCCTTGAAGTACTGCGGCATGAGTTAGATGGGCCTTCCTCCATTTTTCCACAAAGGCGGGGTCATCTTGATACTCAGATGGTTCCTCATATTTACGGAAACCTCTTGCAGAGATATGGTCTTGCTTATATTGCTTTAAAGTCTCCACTGTCCAGAATAACTTGACCTCCCTCTCGCATAGTCGGTCTAGTCTGGTTTCCAATACCCGTGCACCCACCGCTTTATTGGTTTTAGATGCTACTGACAGATTCTTAAAGAAGTTCGTCAGGTCCGTCCTTCCTGAAGCGACTGTGTTGTCGTCTTCCTCAGTGATTTCTGCTTCCTCATCTATATCAATGGGATCCTCTCGGCTGGACATATTCGTGTGCTCTGGCAGTCAGTACAAGTAGATCGATTCAAGGAGTAAAAGGTTGCCGGCACTACAATGTCTGTAACCGTATCACTGGGAGTAAGGAAGGAGAGATGTTCTAAAGGCCACCTTGTTATTGTAATAAATACTGCGTGCTCATGACAATGGATGGAATACACACATTGGATCAGCATCAATAAGAAAAAACAGTTGAGTCAGGCACTGCAGTGATTGCTGTTTTAATGGTGTTTCAGGTTGAAGTAAATCACCATAATTGTATCAAAAATTGTGACATTTATCCCCCTCGCATTTTCGGTGTTTTTATGCAATCTCACGTTCCACATTCACGTTTGAGTCACTGTACCTCACAGCTAGCCTCAAACGGCCTCTCTATATTCTCGCGATTAATTTTGCAATCCGGAGAAAGCCGCTCCCCTTAGATGGTGAATACGCCTCTTTATTAGATTGCACGCGTACGGAATTACGCGTCCGCATGCGTTCCATGCTGTCATGCATGGTTCGCGTTTGACGCGCGTTTTTTACGCGTACGGAAACGCGTTTTT
This sequence comes from Hyperolius riggenbachi, assembly GCF_040937935.1. Taxonomy (NCBI): domain Eukaryota; kingdom Metazoa; phylum Chordata; class Amphibia; order Anura; family Hyperoliidae; genus Hyperolius; species Hyperolius riggenbachi. The sequence goes on from NC_090651.1 coordinate 289,587,593, forward strand.
CTTTTGTACGCGTAAACGCCTGGTTATTGCAAACGTTTTTACGCATGCGGCCGGAAATGCTTACGCCATAGCGTACCCGCCCCCAGTTCATGACACAGGAAATAAAAGCCTGTGTTTTCATGTGTATAAACGTGGATCAGCCTCGGAAGAAGCACCGCCGTGCGAAACGGCCGTTAGGCTACCGTTTTTTGCCCTGCACCCACCACCGCCACCTTCTGATATGGTAGGACATCCTCCTCTTGCAACTGTTTGAATGCACAAGATGTTTGCACCTGACGAATTTTGCACTTGATGAATTTTTTCATTGATGATGATGGTTTGTACCTACCTTTTAAATGTCACAATTTTTGATACAATTATGGTGATTTACTTCAACCTGAAACACCATTAAAACAGCAATCACTGCAGTGCCTGACTCAACTGTTTTTTCTTATTGATGCTGATCCAATGTGTGTATTCCATCCATTGTCATGAGCACGCAGTATTTATTACAATAACAAGGTGGCCTTTAGAACATCTCTCCTTCCTTACTCCCAGTGATACGGTTACAGACATTGTAGTGCCGGCAACCTTTTACTCCTTGAATCGTTATTATGAATGGACATTTCCCCTGAATGGGGTCATGTCCATTCATTACACGTACTTCCGTTGGTACGTTGAAGCTGTGCTTTCCTTCCACAACACGGGAAATTGCCAGGGTGTGCAGGGCCGCAGCCCCGTGCACAGACATCCACTCAAACACTGGATGCATCCAGAAAGGCTTGAGCAGTGCCTATCTGGGTGAGTATACTCTTCCAGATAGGCTGAACTGGTTAAAAAAACTTTTTAGCACTCTGCAATTTAAAAAAGATTCCAAAAAGTATATGAAAAAGTACCATCAAAATTATTATTTATTATATATTGTAGTTTCTTTCTTACTGGTGACTTAACCCTTATAGAGTGCAGTGGACATTATTATTGATAAGGTGTGAAAATATCACTTAGGAGAAAATTTAGGAGAAAAAGTAAATTGAATAAGGGCTTACGTTTTTGATAACGTAATAGAAAACAGATATGAGACTCTACTATTATATTCTTTAAAGTATAAAAACTTGCTGTACACATTATTCTTAGGTTTAAGAGTATAAGTTTAATTTAAATTCTCTCTTTTAATTTTTCATAAACATTTAAACCTATAATTACCTGGTTGATTCTCAAGTGCTGTGCTAGCAGACTCGAGCTGTGCTGCTGTCCATTGGCCCCAGTTTATGTTAAACTAAGACTCTTGTACCTAACAATAGGTACAAGAGTTTTATAAAGTAAGTTTTATCTCACTTTAAAATAAACCTCTATAATCTCCAAAGTAGTTATTTTTTAATGTATCCAGTAGCACAGGGGTCAGGAACCTTTTTTGCTGAGAGAGCCATAAACGCCACATATTTTAAAATGCATTTCCGTGAGAGCCATACAATATGTTTCAAACTGGGACAGTGCGCATGCGCAGCAGAGGGCTCACATCCCTATTGCCATGGTGAAGTGTATACAGTTGATGCTCCGGGCAGCGGAAGTGTCAGACATGTCTTCAGCTTTTCTTGTGTTTCCGCAACATCAGCAATTTCCCCGAGAGCCAGACAGGAGAAATACCGAATAACAACTTGTACAATTAGCTAGCTGACTTGGGGTTGATTCACTTTGTAGGATGAGATTCCCCCCCCCCCCCCCCCAATAGGCTGCTTGTCAAGTGTCATATAGCCTATTCGGCCAATCAAAGTATGGGGATCTAGTCCTACAAAGTCACTGAAGATGACAGGGTCCAGGGTGGGACAATAGGAGCAGCTGTTAGTTTTGGGGGGAGCGCAAGTAAGCAGTGCATGCTACAGCAGTAGCGTGCCTACTTTGAAAATGTTACTTTCACTGTCACACTAAGTGGCGCTGCTTGAGCAGTGTAGCTTAGTGAATCAACCCCTAACTGTGAGCCAGATGTGGCCATCAAAAGAGCCACATCTGGCTCCCGAGCCATAGGTTCCCTACCCTGCAGTAGAACCACTGTACCATTATATTATTTTTCGGCATCACAGAAATAATTATCCCTAACAACACTATTTCAAGTCTCCAGGAGCTCGTTTTTAAACCTCCAGCTGCACTATACCTTTTAGGAGTAATATTATACTCGTGTAGCAGGAAAATGTTACTTCTCCAAGAAGAACTCTACAGCATCTCCCCTTCGACCCTCCAGAAAAGCGTTCAAAAGCCTATAGCAGTATCATAAGAACACTCCAATAGTTGTAATATAATCTTGCAGTAGCAAAATTGTAAGATTCCAGAGTCAACATTATAATCAAACAGCTGAAAAATGCACAACCTGATTTACTAAAGCCATGATAAGAACGATGTCAGGCAATACTCAGCAATACATCAAAAATGCAACTTTTTCTATTTAAAAATAAAAAGCCAGCAAGTAATTCCGTAACTGTGTACTCCTCATTGACTAACTACATGCTTGCTATTGCTATGATTTGATATTGGCATTTGTAAAGCGCTTGTCTCCCATAGGACTCAAAGTGCATAGATATTTATTTATTGTATTTATAAAGCGCCAACATATTACGCAGTGCTAGATATGTCTCAGATCAATACAGGGTTGCAGGCTGGACTATGCTATGGCTAAAGTGATTGCCAGCAAATAGGTAACACAGCTTCATACAATTTTAAGTTATCAAACGTAAACATTTTTAAGTGGTAATTATGCTATAAAGTGATTTCCTTTTTGCACACCTTTTTTCTACAGTCTTAAAATATGTTTATTATGCTTCATTTATTGAAGCATCATCTGCTTCTCTTCACTATTCTTTTACCTTAAATATGTGTGGTATATAATAAAGAAACTTACATTCATTATTTGCAGTGCATAAATGTGAATCTAAAGGTTGTGAACAGGTTGAATCAGGTAGAAAAAAAAATCATATAATATTTTGGCTCTGCTGGCATGTATTGTTACAGAACTATGACAATGTAAAAAAGTTCAGGCTACTGCACATGAGCGCATGCAAGTGTGTGTGTGTATGAGCACACTTTTTGTTATCATTGGCATCGCAGAGTTGCCAGTGCAAGTCCCTATCTTTTTTTAGTGGGAAGAGGCAGACAATGTTCGTTAAAGAGGTGGACCATAACAAATATTTTTTTTTTAAATCAGTGTTTATTTAACAAAGAAAAGGAACATATGACAAAATATGCAGTGTATCAGTGCAACTCCTAAGTTTTTCAACAGTCTGCAAAATAGTCTGACATCAATTATTAAATCCAACAAAGTATATAACTTCCGCATAAATTATCACTGTGGAATATGAGAGATATTGTTAACAATAATATAATGATCGTCACATAATATATAGAGCTCAAATTGAATTTAAATTTCCAAATTCTATCTTTTATAAGATCATAATCAACAAGACCTGGGGTATCTAACCATGGAGCCCATATTTTCTCAAATCTTTGAGGGGTACCTCTGTGAGCATATATCAATTTTTCCATTTTTAGATAATTATTCATATGTAATACCCAATCACTAGCCTTGGGAGGGAGTGGTTGTTTCCACATCAGAAATATTAATTTTCTAGCTTGGAACAGTGCCCTTTGTACCATTAATTGCATATATTCTGCCATATTCAGACCAGATAATAATCCAAAAACTCAGGTTTTAGTTGTTCTCGAAATGGCAGAGCAAGTGACAGTGTCTAAAGTATCAAATACCTCACCCCAGTACCTATGCAATTTTGGACATTTCCATAACATGTGCAAAAGGTCCCTATGGTCTCTCATGCGTCTAACACATAAGGGATCTTCCCTCAAGCCCATACTGTGTAATTTTTGGGGGAGTTAAGCAGCTCTTATGAATTATAGAAAGTTGGGATAATTTTTGTGTAGCATTAGTAGAAATTAAAGGTACGGTCTGAAGTATATCCTCCCATTCCTCCCCAGTCATATCGCCCAAATCTCGTTGCCACCCCTCTAAACATTTCAATGGATATTTTTTAAGAAAGAATGCTAATAAAAAGGCATAACTATAAGAGATGAATCCACTTCTAGACGTAGTTTGACTAATCATATTAAATATAGGAGAAGGAGATAAACTTAGATCCACGTCAGTTTTCTGACGATTTATAGCATGAACCAATTGAGAGTATTGATAACACCTTAATGGAGTCTTAGCAGCACCCAGTCTTGTGAAAATAGTATCCATATGACACATTTGCCCCGTTCAAGAATATGAGATAGCGAGTCAACCCCTTCCCTGGTCCACACCTTTGGGAAAGTCAGCTTTCTCAACTCTGGTAATCTCATGTTATTATATAACGGAGAATAATTTGTACAGCCAGTGATACTCTGCATGACCCTAAATCTTTCCCAAATCTTTTGCAACAAAGTTAGGGTCTCCGCTTTAAAGTTCAGGGATTTCACAACAATCGCCTCAAGTGCGGCGTAAAGGGAAGCAAATTTCAATACTCTATTAAGCAGTAATCTGGATGAATGCACCAAATCCTCATGCATCCAACCTACAATGTGCTGAGCCTGGGAGGCCAAATAGTAGACCCAAGCATTGGGAGCTGCTAAACCACCCTCATCCTTGGGATATTGCAGATACTGAAGTTTAATTTTAACTCTCCCATTACACCAAATAAAATCTCGGAATATTGTATCAATAGTTTTAAATAGTTTAAGATGCAGCCAAACAGGAGCATTATGTAAAATATACAGCAATTGTGGCACGGTGACCATCTTGAGTAAGTTAATTCTAGCAACTGGAGATAATGGTAATTTTGCCCAAGTCTTTAACTTCTGTCTAATCCTAGAAAGTAGAGGAGTAACATTTAAAGCTTCAAAAGAACTTAAATTAAGAGATAGCACAATCCCAAGATATTTAAAACATGCAACTACCTGAATATCTGCACATCTATCAAGGAGGACAGGGGCAATCCTATCTAGAGGAAGCAGGCAAAGACTTATTCCAGTTCACCACAAGGCCTGAGAAGCGACGAATTGAGAAAGGACATTCATTACCCCAACAAGAGAAGAGCTGGAGTCCTGGAGAAAAAGAAGTGTGTCATCCGCATATAACGCCACCTTTTCTTCAAGGTTACCAAATTGAAACCCTTTTATATCATAAGCATTTCTAATTACTTCAGCCAAAAGCTCTATAGCGATAGCGAACAGTAATGGCGAAAGAGGACAACCCTGCCTGGTTCCTCTGCCCAACACAAACCCATCTGACCTTGCATTATTTACTCTCAAAGATGCCTTAGGCGGCTTATACAAAATCTGTACCCACTTCAAAAAGTTAGGCCCAAAATTCATAGCCTCAAGTACTGTATTTCCACTCTACACTGTCAAAGGCCTTGGCAATATCCAAAGACAGAATACACATATCACCCGAATTGTGAGCAGGAAGTTGCATGTTCAAATATGCTCTTTGAATATTTATAGCCGTAGATTTTGCAGGTATAAAGCCTGATTGGTCAGCTTTTACTATATTTGTTATTACTTTAGAGAGACGATTCGTCAAGACCTTTGACAGTATCTTCACATCTGTTGTAAGCAGAGAGATACCATAACAACATTTAGTAAAGTGTGTGGAAAGACAAAGAAAAGACACCCAAGGAGCAGATAACCTATCATGTGTGTTGGTGACCCAGTACAAGCCACCAACCATATATCAAAACTGATGAAATAAATCTCAATACAATAACCAACATGCACCTTGTCAGCAAAAATATAGCAAAATTACATAGGAAACAACTGACTCTTGGGTGCATGCTGGATTATTTTAATGTAGAAAAATGGATATACAAAATACACATATACATATTGTTAGAACATGAATGACACATATTACACAAACAAAGTTAAAACAGGGACAAAAAAAAGCCCTGAAGAAAAAAAAAAAAAAAAAAACGGCCAAGTCTCCCACAACCACACTTTTGATCCTTTGGAGGCTGCAGTCCTCCAAAAGAATATACATCAAGACACCAAGTTTTAGGAAACACTATGTTGAAATCGATCCCTGTTAAATCAGAAATGTACGTGCTGGGGTAATTGATGAACCAAAGATTACGTGCATCCTAGCTCCTCATATTCCAAGAAAACCTGTGGCTATCCAAGCAATGACACCTCCTCATAATGGACAGAAGATGGTTAAGCAAGTTGACTCAATCGTAGTCATATATAATGTCTATATCCATTAACTGAGTAAGTTAGTTGGACCCAATCGCAGTCCTCAATGTCACATGGGCAATTCTCCAATGAATATTGATTGCTGTACATCAAGCAGTAATGGGTATGAAGCATGCACATCAAAATAGATTAGCTGTAGCGAAGCAGGAATATAAAGCCATGCTGGTATGATGAGGAAGCTGACAGTGACTGTCCTCAATATAGCAATCACGGAAAACTTTCAATGTTGTTGTATGCAAAGCTCATGCACATTGATCCATCAGCATCCGCAAGCAGTGGGTAAGATGCAGCCAGCAACATAGACACTGAGTAGTGAGTTCATAAGTTCATAATTACCACACCGCTAATATGCGGATTAGGGATGAAGACAGAGTTCCAAGTTCCAGGTGGCCCTGATGGGTGGTTAGACGGTGTGGAAGATGGCGTCAGACGCTATTACATCTGACATGTTTCGCTGTCTAACTGACAGCCTCTTCGGAGATTAGCGTCTTAGACATGCACCCAAGAGTCAGTTGTTTCCTATGTAATTTTGCTATTTAGTAAAGTGTAATTCACTTGTCAGGATGACTAACTGTATGTTAATTATCCTACGACATTAAGGGCCATATGCAATTCACTTTTTCACCTGAGTTTTCTCCTAGGAGATATTTTTAAACTTGTCGGTAAAATGCAGTTCAAGCCATCAAAAATCAAGAAAATACTCAAAATAATTTTGATAGTGATTTTTCACCTACTTTTTGGTACCTTTGTAGTTGAAAAATGCTGCAAAGTTATTTTAAATTGAAGATAAAAAATTATCTCTTAGGAAAAAACTCGGGTGAAAAAGTGAATTGCATATGGGCCTATGTGTTGTTTCTACTCACTTAGGAACACATAACAAACATTCTGCAGTGATGCACCTTACTAGCATTAAAAGCTGTCACCACCAGATACATTTAAGAATGTAAATCAGGGAGAGGAACATTTTTACAATGGGAAAACACTGACTAAATAATATAAAAAGTAATATTGTATAAACACTAAAAAATGTTATAGATGAAGTCATATTCAATAATGTTCCCCTTTGAGTGGAATCACAAAAATAAATGTGTTCTCAATCCATATTTGATATAATAAACTCAATGACATGAAAATTAGTGTATAACTTCCATGTAATATTAACTGAACATCCCCCCCCCCCATCCTGATTTGTGGTATTCTCATCAAGCTTATTGCTAATGGTCATGTAGCCCATTCCAGCATTGTGCAGGTGTACAATCTTGTTGTGGACTTCCATTGACAGCTCTTTGGTCTTGCCCATGGTGATAGAGAGGTTGTAATGGAATAAACTGATTCTGTGGACATGTGTGCTCTATAAACATATCGACCTGAGATCAGAATTATCTTGAAATGATTGATTGATTGAATGTAATCTGCAAGCCACTTGGGCACCATAATTCTGCCTGGGTTGTAGGGGATTAATAATTTATTTCACTCAATGATATGTAAATTAATATATAAATTAATATATAAAATGATACTGTATGTAAAATAATATATACCGTAACTTTTATGTAATCTATTTTTTTCTGGATTTTTGGTAGCTATTTTGTCACTTTTCATTAACATGAAACTACCATAAACTGTTATTTTCTTTGCGAGTGGTCAAACTTCAAAATTTCGCAAGGGCCAAATAATTATTTTCCACACCATATATAACAATACTAAAAATGTTTTACTAGGGATCCTCTTAAATATGACCTACCTATTATCACTGGTAGATACACTTACTTTCCAGTGTTACAGAATTAATTAAAAATAACTTACAGTGGTGAAAAAAGTACTTGACCTTTTCCAAGATTTAATCTATTTTTGATTATTTAAAGAGGAACTGCAGTGAAAATAATGTAATGAAAAAAAGTGCTTAATTTTTACAATAATTATCTATAAATGATTTATTCAGTGTTTGCCCATCTTTCCTCTCCCTAATTTACATTTTAAAATGTAACACATGGCGACATCTTTACTGCTGGCAGGTGATCTCTGTGGAAGGAGATGCTTCTTTTTGGCAGTTGGAAACTGGCTTAATTTCCCACAATGCAGCAAGGCTCCCACAGTGCGATGTCAGTACCTAGATAATGTTGTGCTTAACCACCTTGTTCCTTCCAAAAGCTCTGCCCCATAATCTTCTGTTTCAAAGTCCATGCAAATCCAATTATTGCTGGTGTACATTACTCACTCAGATACAGTGGGATGCGAAAGTTTGGGCTGCCTTGTTAATCGTCATGATTTTCCTGTATAAATCGTTGGTTGTTATCATAAAAAATGTCAGTTAAATATATCATATAGGAGACACACACAGTGATATTTGAGAAGTGAAATGAAGTTTATTGGATTTACAGAAAGTGCGCAATAATTGTTTAAATAAAATTAGGTAGGTGCATAAATGTGGGCACTGTTGTTATTTTATTGATTCCAAAACCTTTAGAAATAATTATTGGAACTCAAATTGGCTTGGTAAGCTCAGTGACCCCTGACCTACATACACAGGTGAATCCAATTATGAGAAAGAGTATTTAAGGGGGTCAATTGTAAGGTTTCCTCCTCTTTTAATTTTCTCTGAAGAGTAGCAACATGGGGGTCTCAAAACAACTCTCAAATGACCTGAAGACAAAGATTGTTCACCATCATGGTTTAGGGGAAGGATACAGAAAGCTGTCTCGGAGATTTCAGCTGTCTGTTTCACCAGTTAGGAACGTATTGAGGAAAAGGAAGACCACAGGTTCAGTTCAAGTTAAGGCTCAAAGTGGCAGACCAAGAAAAATCTCGGATAAACAGAAGCGATGAATGGTGAGGACAGTCAGAGTCAACCCACAGACCATCACCAAAGACCTACAACATCATCTTGCTGCAGATGGAGTCACTGTGCATCATTCAACCATTCCGCACACTTTACACAAGGAGATGCTGAGTGATGCAGAGGAAGACTTTTCTCCGCCCACAGCACAAACAGAGCCACTTGAGGTATGCTAAAGCACATTTGGACAAGCCAGTTTCATTTTGGAATAAGGTTCTGTAGACTGATTAAACTAAGTTATTTGGGCATTATGCATGGAGGAAAAACGCAGCATTCCAAGAAAAGCACCTGCCACCTACAGTAAAATATGGTGGTGGTTCCATCATGCTGTGAGGCTCTGTGGCCAGTGCAGGGACTGGAAATCTTGTTAAAGTTGAGGGATGCATGGATTCAACTCAATTTCAGCAGATTCTGGAGACCAATGTCCAGGAATAAGTGACAAAGCTGAAGTTGCGCCTAGGCTGGATCTTTCAACAAGACAACGACCCTAAACACTGCTCAAAATCCACTAAGGCAATCATGCAGAGGAAACAGTACAACGTTCTGGAATGGCAATCTCATTCCCCAGACCTGAATATAATTGAAAATCTGTGGTGTGAGTTAAAGAGAGCTGTCCATGCTCGGAAGCCATCAAACCTGAATGAACTACAGATGTTTTGTAGAGAGGAATGTCCAAAATACCTTTCAACCAGAATCCAGACTCTCAATGGAACCTACAGGAAGAATTTAGAGGCTGTAATTTCTGCAAAAGGAGGATCTACTAAATATTGATTTCATTTATTTTTTGAAGTGCCCAAATGTATCCACCTGCTTAATTTTGTTTAAACAATAATTACATACTTTCTGTAAATCCAATAAACTTCATTTCACTTCTCACATATCACTGTGTGTGTCTCCTACATGATATATTTAACTGTCATTTTTTTATGGTAACAACCAACGATTTATACAGGAAAATCATGACAATTAACAAGGTTGCCCAAATGTTCGCATCACACTGTATCTCTACTCTGTAATGTTAATCTGTCCATTTTTTCCTTGCCATTTCTTACGCTTATGCTAATCAATAACATTTGAGGAGTTGGGCTAATCAAATGTGTTCCTTGCAGTTTCTCATTGGCTCAATTCCAAAATGCATACAATTTACATTAAATTTGCATGTAAACTGGAATTATTAGCATCTCATTGGACATCACTAGGCATGAGTAAATATTGAAATTAGAGATTGTTGTACTATATTGTGTAATATCTGATGTACCATATATAAGGTATATAAAAGTAATACCAATAAAACTTGACTATTAACTTATTTATTGTATAGTTAAAATATAGTCCTAAGATTGATAGATTGATTCATGAAATAACAGTGATAGATTTAAACTGTGGAATATTTACTGTGGTTTCAGAATATATATATATATATATATATATATATATATATATATATATATATATATATATATATATATATATATATATATATATATATATAGTGCTCAGCAAAATGAGCCCCCCCCCCCCTCCTTTAAAGAATATAAGTAATGTAAGAATTTTATCAGTAGCTCAATGCACAAAAGAACAATTTCCAACACTTTCACGGGCTGTTTCATTGAACACTTGTTTAACTCCATAACATGAAATTAAGGTTACTAATATAACTTAGATCACAAAATCTTCAGTTTTACTCAAATTGGTTGAAGCAAAAATGAATACACCCCACAACAAAAACTGCTACATCTAGTATTTTGTATGACCCCCGTGATTTTTAAGGACAGCACCAAGTCTTCTAGGCATGGAATGAACAAGTTGGCAAGATATTGCAACATTTGTCTTTTTCCATTCTTCAAGAACAACCTCTTTTAAAGCCTGAATGGAGAGTGATGCTCAATTTGTCGCTTCACAATTCCCCACAGGTGTTTGGTCTGGTTCAGATCAGGAGACATACTTGGCCATTTAACCTGCTGGGCGGTATGGACGAGCTCAGCTCGTCCATCACCGCCGGAGGCTGCCGCTTAGGCCCTGCTGGGCCGATTTTCATGAAATAAAAAGGAGCACACGCAGCCGGCACTTTGCCAGCCGCGTGTGCTACCTGATCGCCGCCACAGCGTGGCGATCCGCCACGTGCAGCGGCAAAAGAGGTTCCCCCCAGCCGCCCGAGCCCAGCGTAGCCGGAACAAACAATTCCGGCCAGCGCTAAGGGCTGGATCGGAGGCGGCTGACGTCAGGACGTCGGCTGACGTCCATGACGTCACTCCGCTCGTCGCCATGGCGACGAGGTAAGCAAAACAAGGCAGGCCGCTCATTGCGGCCTTCCTTGTTAATTCTGATCGCTGGAGGTGATCAGAATGACGCGTCTGGAGCGCCCTCTAGTGGGCTTTCATGTAGCCAACTCTCAGTTGGCTGCATGGAATAGTTTTTTTTTTAATTAAAAAAAAACCCTCCCGCAGCCGCCCTGGCAATCTTAATAGAACACCAGGGTGGTTAAACACCTTCCCCCTGTTCTTCTTCAGAAATGCAACAGTAGCTTTAGATGTGTGTTTTGGATCATTGTCGTGTTGGAAAAGTGCACGACAACCAAGTGCACGAAGTGATGGCAGCATCTTCTCCTTCACCTTCAGTATAGAGCAGTACATTGTTAAGTTCATGATACCATCAATGAAATGCAGCTCCCCAACACCAGCAGCATTCATGCAGTCCCACACAAGGACGCTGCCATCGTCATGTTTCACTGTAGGCACCATGCATTTTTCTTTGAAATCCTTACCTTTACGGTGCCATACTATTTTGAAACCATTAGTTCCAAAAACTGTGATCTTTGTCTCATCACTCCAGAGTATAGAGTCCCAGAAGTCTTCATCTTTTTCAGCATGGGCCCTAGCAAATTCTAGGTGTGCTTTTTTGTGAATGGGCTTTAGGAGAGGCTTCCTTCGTGGACAATACTCATGCAAGCCATTCCTCTGCAGAGTGTGCCGTATGGTGTCACGGGAAACAGTCACTCCAGTTTGGCTATCTACTGCTTTAGCTAACTGCAGTGAACTTGCATGGCGATCTTCTTCAACCCTTCTCATCAGAAGACGCTCCTGTCAAAATGTTAACCTCCGTGGATGGCCTGGGCGTCTTTGTAAGATGGTTGCACTTCCATCTTTCTTAATTTTTTGGATCAATTTTGCTACAGTATTTTACCTGATATGTAAAGCTTTGCTGATGTTCTTGTAGCCCTCACACAGAATTTTGTCTTAAGTGTGGCTTTTCTACTAAGACTATAATTTGGGTGTACTCATTTCTGCAACATGGCCTTGAATGAATTTGTTAGAAAAAAAAAATCTTTTTTGTGTGTGCAAATTAACAAAACTTTTTTGCAATCAATGGCCCACATTCGTGGGAGTATTTTGTCGTACAGTATCTCATAGAAAATGTTGATATTGAAATGTAGTGGGGTCTACTGATTTATGATATATATATATATATATATATATATATATATATATATCTCGTTACCGCAGATGTTAAATCCAGAAACCATTACCCCATGTCAAATGCAGAAACCATTATCCCAGATGTAAAATGCAAAAATGCTTACCCCGTATGTCAAATGCAGAAACCGTTACCAAACATGTGTAATGTAGTTACTGTTACCCCACATACTGGAAAAGCAGAAGCCGTTATCACAGATGTGAAATGCAGAAACTGTTACCACAGATGTGAAATGCAGAAGCCTTTACCACAGGTGTGAAATGCAGAAAATGTTGCGTCACATATGTGAATAGTGGTGGCCCAAACTATTTGCCCATTGAATAGTTTACAGCGAAGAATGGGTGTTCGAGCCCCCCCAGGTGAATACAATGTGCGTTTGACCTGCCCCCTATACATCATCATTGAGCTAACTTTGACCCCTCCCTCCTGTACCCCCCCCCCCCCCCCCGCCAATAAAAATGCCAGCACGGCAGCCTACCTAGACTCATTCTGTGGCTGCTGTTAGTGAGAGCAGGGAGAGTGCTGTTCTGGTGATAGGGAAATGTTAGGCAGGCCTCTGTTCTGTGTCCCCACTGGCTTTATTGCTGTTTGTACAGCATCTTGGGCAAAGAGTCCTTGTAAGGGCTAGTAACAGGTTTAATTGCCATTGTGAAATCGTAGTTCTTTGTGTCTGACTGTCCACAGTGTACTGTCTCTGATATAGGTGTGCACTGTGTGGACACTGCTGCTGCTGCTGTAGTACCTTGCACAAGACAACCCATCATAATTGCTCTGTTTTGATTATGTTATATTGCATATGCCTGCATCCAGTAACTGTGCCAGTGCAGAGACTTTAGCTGCTGGACACTGCTAGTGCTGGTCTAGTATCTTGCACAAGACAACCCATCATATTTGCTCTTTTGGTTAAATTTTGATCGTGTTATATTGCATATCTCTGCGCCAAGTGACTGTTCAGTACAGAGACACTACACAAAGATTTCCGCCAACAGGATTAACATTTATGTCCTGAGGGTGCCAACTATTGACAATGCTCTTTGTGGTTGTTTGCGGTGCGTTAAATGGGGAGTTTGGTCTGTCAGCCTGAAGCAGGCCTAGCCCTTACAATACCTGATCGCCATGTACAGTGGCTTGCAAAAGTATTCGGCCCCCTTGAAGTTTTCCACATTTTGTCATATTACTGCCACAAACATGAATCAGTTTTATTGGAATTCCACGTGAAAGACCAATACAAAGTGGTGTACACAGGAGAAGTGGAAAGAAAATCATACATGATTCCAAACATTTTTTACAAATAAATAACTGCAAAGTGGGGTGTGCGTAATTATTCAGCCCCCTGAGTCAATACTTTGTAGAACCACCTTTTGCTGCAATTACAGCTGCCAGTCTATTAAGGTATGTCTCTACCCGCTTTGCACATCTAAAGACTGAAATCCTTGCCCATTCTTCTTTGCAAAACAGCTCCAGCTCAGTCAGATTAGATGGACAGCGTTTGTGAACAGCAGTTTTCAGATTTTGCCACAGATTCTCGATTGGATTTAGATCTGGACTTTGACTGGGCCATTCTAACACATCGATATGTTTTGTTTTAAACCATTCCATTGTTGCCCTGGCTTTATCTTTAGGGTCGTTGTCCTGCTGGAAGGTGAACCTCCGCCCCAGTCTCAAGTCTTTTGCAGACTCCATGAGGTTTTCTTCCAAGATTGCCCCGCATTTGGCTCCATCCATCTTCCCATCAACTCTGACTAGCTTCCCTGTCCCTGCTGAAGAGAAGCACTCCCAGAGCATGATACTGCCACCACCATATTTGACAGTGGGGATGGTGTGTTCAGAGTGATGTGCAGTGTTAGTTTTCCGCCACACATAGCTTTTTGCATTTTGGCCAAAAAGTTCAGTTTTGGTCTCATCTGACCAGAGCACCTTCTTCCACATGTTTGCTGTGCACCCCACATGGCTTGTGGCAAACTGCAAACGGGACTTCTTATGCTTTTTTGTTAACAATGGCTTTTTTCTTGCCACTCTTCCATAAAGGCCAATTTTGTGCAGTGCATGACTAATAGTTGTCCTATGGACAGATTCCCCCACCTGAGCTGTAGCTCTCTGCAGCTCGTCCAGAGTCACCATGGGCCTCTTGACTGCATTTCTGATCAGCGTTCTCCTTGTTCGGCCTATGAGTTCAGGTGGACGGCCTTGTCTTGGTAGGTTTACAGTTGTGCCATACTCCTTCCATTTCCGAGTGATCGTTTGAACAGTGCTCCATGGGATGTTCAAGGCTTTGGAAATCCTTTTGTAGCCTAAGCCTGCTATAAATGTCTTAATAACTTTATCCCTGACCTGTCTGGTGTGTTCTTTGGACTTCATGGTGTTATTGCTCCCAATATTCTCTTAGACAACCTCTGAGGCCCTCACAGAGCAGCTGTATTTGTACTGACATTAGATTACACACAGGTGCACTCTATTTAGTCATTAGTACTCATCAGGCAATGTCTATGGGCAACTTACTGCACTCAGACCAAAGGGGGCTGAATAATTACGCACACCCCACTTTGCAGTTATTGATTTGTTAAAAATGTTTGGAATCATGTATGATTTTCGTTCCACTTCTCACGTGTACACCACTTTGTATTGGTCTTTCACGTGGAATTCCAATAAAATTGATTCATGTTTGTGGCTGTAATGTGACAAAAAGTGGAAAACTTCAAGGGGGCCGAATACTTTTGCAAGCCACTGTACATACACACGCCGCACGGTTTACATTTTTGTATGCAAACCTGTAGCATCCATCATGGGCAGAGCCAACTCGCCATATCTCTTGTAAGTCAGTGTCACCGCGGCTGCAAATATATTTTTGGAATAAAAAATATATTTTTTTATGTAAAATGTACAATTTTTGTACAATTTTTTTATGTAAAATGTATATGCCATGACAACATTGTTCTGGCCTTTGCTACAGTGGCTGCAAAAATACAATATTTTCTGAAAATAAAAAACCTTTTTGTATGTATAAACCCGCACCATCATGTGCAGAGACAAGTCAATGCCTCTCTTGTCAGTGTGCCTCACCAGAGATGCAACAAACATTTGTTTTCTTTAAAAAACATTGATTTTCTTAAAAAGAAAATTAAATTTTTGGTGTAAAATGAATAGGCCATGACATTGTCTGGCCTCTGCTACAGCGGCAGGTAAAAGTTTTTTGGGTCAAATTACATTGGTATGTAACCCTGCACCATCATATGCAGAGCCAAGTCACTGCATCTCGTTACTCAGTATCACCACAGCTGAAACAATCATTTTTTTTTTCAAAAAGCCTCTGCTACATGCCTACGCTGGTCCGTTCAGTTGAGAGCACATGCAGCACCAGACACCTAAGGGCCTTCCAGACCTGTTAGCGCTCAATCTCGCATGGCGGCATGGCCGCGTAACTGGTTAGCAAATCACCAATTACAAGTAGGTGAAAACAAAAATGTAGGTGAAGACGGAGCCTGTCTGCTGCTTGGTGGCCTCTGCTACATGCCCATGCTGGTCTGTTCAGTTGAGCGCACCTGCAGCACCACACACCTACCTGTTAGCACACAATCTCGGTAAACGCTGCATTTGGTCTGTCAGTGTGAAGCGGGCATAACCCTTACACTACCTGATCGATGTGTACACACTCAGGGCATTTTAAAGCAGCACTTTATTCCACAAATGTAGGTATGTAAGGTCATTGCTGCCCTTTAGCCATTAAAACACTACTCTGCGTCAACTTTGTAATTTTTGGTGGGACTTTTGCCATGGATCCCCCTCCGGCATGGCACGGTTCAAGTATTAGGCCCCTTGAAACAACTTTTCCGTCACTTTTGTTGCCAGAAATAGTCCCTGTAGGTTTTAGAATTGCCCTGCCCATTGAAGTCTATGGCGGTTCGCCTGTTTGCAAACTTTTACGGAAAGTTGCATTTGAGGTTCGTGAACCAAACATTTGATGTTCAGGCCATCTCTATATGTGATACGCATTAACAGTTACCCCAGATGTGAAATGCAGAAAACATTACGCCACATATATGAGATGCAGAAACCATCACCGCAGATGAAAAATGCAGAAAATGTTATGCCAGATATGTTAAATGCAGTAACCATTATCACAGATGTGAAAGCAGATAACCTTACGTCACATATGTGAGATGCAGAAACCGTTACTACAGATGTGAAATGCAGAAAACATTACACCACATATGTGACATGCAGAAACCGTTACCACAGATGTGAAATGCAGAAATCGTTACCACAGATGGGAAATAGACAATATGTAAAATGCAGAAACAGTTACTACAGATGTGTATTGCAGAAAATGTTATGCCATCTATATGTAATGTAGAAAACGTTATGCTACATGTATGAAATGCAGAAACCATTACCACAGAAGTGAAATGCTGAAAACGTGCCAGATATCCGAAATGCAGAAACCGATACCACATGTATGATGTGAAATGCAGAAACATTACTTCACATATGTGAAATGCAGAAACCGTTGCCACAGATGTGAAATGCAGAAAATGTTACGCTACATACTGTATATAAAATGCAGAAACCGTTACCATAGATGCAAAATGCTGAAAAGTTAAGCCAGATATGAAATACAGCAACAGTTACCACAAATGTGAAATACAGAAAACATTACTAAAGATATGAATTGCATAAACAATTATGCCACAAATTTGAAATGAAGAAAACGTTATGCCAGATATGAAGTGCAGAAAACATTACCACAGATATGTAATCTCTCTCTATCTTCCGTTCTCCACGTGGGTCTGATGTAGCTAGCATTTAACTAGGGTCCCCACACTCAGCACGTTACCACCTCAAGTGTGTTGGGCACGTGCAATCTAAAGGCTCCAGGTTGGGGGGGGGGGGAATATTAGGCAGAGCAAGGCTAACCAATAGAAACCTGGCTGTTAGCAAGCAATCCAGCTGGATGACAAAGATGTCTGGGGAACTCTTTTTGAATTCCAAGCTCTGAATTTTTTGAGATGTGTACTGTATACCACACCATTCTGTAAAACATGGGCCTCGCAGGGTCAAAAAAGTGAAGTGTGAAATCTACTTTCTCTATTAGTATTATGTCTGCCTCTGTAGGTTGGGGGCATTAATCAGAGTGGGGAAAGATCACTGCTGAGTGAAGATGACAGTTAAAGGATTAAAATTCTACATCTAGTGGAGAATATCGGCATTGGCTTTTAACCACTTTGTCCTCCTTGACGTATAAAAACGTCAAGGAGGACAGGCGCGCTCCCGCGGCCGATCGAGCGCGTGCACGCGCACTTCCGGCCACGGATTCGGTAGCCACGGAATCAATGTATCGGGCTATGGAGCCCGATCACTAATTCCTCTCCCCCGCTGAAAAAGCAACAGCTTCTCTCGGAAGCTTCGCTCTTTCTGAAGCTGTGTCCCTCTAAGCGTACATTGTACGCTTAGAGTGACGTCATGTAAACAAACTCGAGATTGCCATCTTGTGGCCAAAAAGAAAAACTACAAGTAAATGTAAAAAAAACATTACAATACACAAATATTTCCCCAAATAAAACACCTTTATATCCCACCCTCCCAAAAATGCCCACATAAAATGTTTAATAAAAAAAACAAAAAACATTACTATAAAAAAAAAAAAAACACAAATATTTACCTAAGGGTCTACACTTTTTAAATATCTATGTAAAGATGAAATATTTCTCTCTATTTTTTTTTTTTTTATAAGCTTGTAAATAGTGATGTATGCAAAACGGAAAAAATGCTCTTTTATTTCCAAATAAAATATTGTCGCGATACATTGTGATAGGGACATAATTTAAATGGTGAAATAACCGTGACAAATGGGCAATTAAAATACGTGGGTTTTAATTATGGAGGCATGTATTATTTTAAAACTATAATGGCCGAAAACTGACAAATAAAGAATTTTCTAATTTTTTTTCTTATTCTTCCCGTTAAAATGCATTTACAGTAAAGTGGCTCTTAGCAAAATGTACCCCCAAAGAAAGCCTAATTGGTGGCGGAAAAAACAAGATATAGATCAGTTCATTGTGATAAGTAGTGATAAAGTTATAGGCTAATGAATGGGAGGTGAACATTGCTCGGATGCATAAGCTGAAAACGACTGAGATGTTAAGTGGTTAAAGGGGAACTGAAGAGAGAGCTATATGGAGGCTGTCATGTTTATTTCCTTTTAATCAATACCAGTTGCCTGGCAGCCCTGCTGGTCTATTTCTCTGCAGTAGTATCTGAATAAAACCAGAAACAAGCATGCAGCTAGTCTTGTCAGATCTGACTTTAAAGTCTGAACCACTGAAACACCTGATCTGCTGAATGCTTGTTCAGGGGCTAAGGCTAATAGTATTAGAGGAAGAGGATCAGCAGGGCTGCCAGGCAACTGGTATTGCTTAAAAGGAAATAAACATGACAGCCTCCATATACCTTTCTCTTCAGTTCCCCTTTAAGAATAAAGAAAAGGGTGAGAGTCCCCCATGAAGAGATGGACTAGTCCAAAACCTGTCAGATATGTCAGATTTTTACTGCCTACTGTAAGTAACAGGAACATAGCAGAAAAGTAATTTACAGTGCATTTTAATCTGGGAGATATGTATTCATATAAAAAAAATGTAAAAATATATATTTTTAACTTTAGCTAAACCATGTAAACTCACCATTTAGCCTGGTTCCAGCTGCTGGTCGCACCCTGAGGTCACACTCCAAGGTCACACTCCTTACCACCATGGTGTCAGCTGTCCAATGAGCAGTGATTTAAGTTATTATCCCTAGTCATTCCCATGGCCAATTATGAGTCTACCTTCTCCCCAGGCACGCCCCTTACATGGGTAGAGCAATCTGAAATCCATAAAGCAGAGCTACCTCTAGGCTGGATATTAGCAGTGGCATCTCCAAACACAACATTCCTGCACATGTGCATAGACATCACATCCACCCATTCAGGGTCGTAACTAGAAATCATGGGGCCCCCCTGCAAAACTTTGGATGGGGTCCCCCTCCCGCCTTCTCTCTGTGTCCAGTCTCCTCAAGTAACACTACAGGACACAGCAGTTGGGAAGGGGTAGAGCAGGCTGTACACAAGACCCTGCTGAACACAATAGGGATGTCTACAAATCTTTGTCTGCAAAACATTCTGTGATTCCTTATCAGTGGCTGAGCAGACACAGTTAATAGAACAATTGTGCAAAAACGACTGCATCCCTTGCAGGGTCTATTGTTACACTCCTGCACCCATTGGATGGCTGGAATCATGGGCAGCACGGTGGCGTAGTGGTTAGCGCTCTCGCCTTGCAGCGCTGGGTCCCCGGTTTGAATCCCAGCCAGGGCACTATCTGCAAAGAGTTTGTACGTTCTCTCCGTGTCTGCGTGGGTTTCCTCCGGGCACTCCGGTTTCCTCCCACATTCCAAAAACATACGGATAAGTTAATTGGCTGCCCCCTAAAAAATTGGCCCTAGACCACAGTACTTACACTACATAATATAGACATATGGCAGTGGTAGGGATTAGATTGTGAGCTCCTTTGAGGGACAGTTAGTGACAAGACAATATATATATATATATATATATATATATATATACACTGTACAGCGCTGCGTAATATGTCGGCGCTATATAAATACTAAATAATAATAATAATAATAATAATGGTGGTGAGAACTGTGGTCTTGGGGTGCCGTGAGGGAAAATCAGACTGAACGGTGAGTTGATTAGTCATCTTTGAGAGTATAAAAGACATAAGAGGTTAATGCAATTTCAGTTAATGGATGTAGCAATTGCAGGTGTAATTGTATATATGTACGGGGTATGACCACTTGTATCTGTGACATCATCATAGTCCACAAAGGGGTACATTGCTTGACCCCAAAACAATTGCTGGATTATTATCCATGGACAATTAAAACGTGAAACCTAATTTTGAGGGTATGAGTCAAAAATGAAAGATGGGTATCTTTCTGTGTATATATTTGGTAAAAATCTTTGTGGTTATAGTATTATAATAATATATGTTATTAAAATTACTATTATTTCAAATAAAATAATTAAAGTAAATGTCTATATAAGGGAGTTGGGATAATCATTTGTAAATAAAAAAATAAATGCATAGAAAAAATAAACTAAAGAAAAAAAAAAAGGAATATCGTATTTTTGTGAAAATAATTAGGTTGAGGAAGGTTACAGCTGCCAAAAATGTGCTGAAATCTGGGTGTGGTCAAATAAGTATTTGGAAGTTTGATATTTTCCATAAGGCCCTGTGATTGAATTTCTGTTAAAGTAAAAATCCAGAAAGAAGTTTGAGACTCTCTAGTCTACTTGAAAGCTTATTTATTAAATTTTTGGGGGGTATATGCTGATATAAACATGTTTTGGAATGGTATGCTGTTTTCCAGACTTGCTTTTTTAGCCAAACAATCACAAGCCTAATTCTGTACAAATCATAACAGCAGGACTCGGTAGTAAGAGATTCTGGGTGCTAAACTGGCATTTCTGCAGTCCAGACCTGTCACCTACTGAAAACACTTGGAGCACTAGTAAACAAAAAAATATGAAAAAAAGAGACCATGAAGTGTTGAGTGGTTACAATACTGTATCAGGCAACAATTGGACATCATTTTGTCTCCAGAATATTAAGGGCTTAACCTCCCTGGCGGTATTCACGAGCAGAGCTCGGGCTGGCTGACACATGTCAGGAGCGGTAAGCCCGAGCTCTGCTCGTGTCAGCAAAATCAATGGCTGCAGTGAATTCCTGGGTCCCGCGCGCGATCAGCGCTTGTCAGCGGGACCCAGGCTTCTTCCCCCCGGCCGCCGGAGTCCGCATTACCTTCAGATCTTCCGGGACCCGGCGGCCAATTAGCTGGGAGGATCGGCGGTGCGTCGTGACGTCGTGGGCGGCGAGAAGGGAGGGAGTTTGTAAAATAAAAAAAAAATGCCTGCAGCCAATCCCTGGGTCCCGGCGCGATCAGCGCTTGTCAGCGGGACCCAGGCTTCTTCCACCCGGCCGCCGGAGTCCCCCTTACCGCTCTGATCTTTGGGGACCCGGCGGCCAATAGACCATAATAGCCGATCAGCGGCAGAGTGACAGGGGCAGCGTAGGGTCACAGGGGAGGGAGGGGATGGAGGGAGGGGAAGGAGGGAGTATAAAAAAAAAAAATTAAAATAAACTCATCTGATTGGGCGAAAACAGCATTGTATTGGATACAATAGGATTTTGTATCCAATGCAATGTTGCCTTTTGCTTCCTGGTTTGCTGAGAGGAGTTGTGGCTGTTGAGCTGGAGAGGAGCTGGCTGTGATCTCTGTGATCTGTGAGTGCTTATCTTGATTTCTGCCTACCTGTTACCGATTTTTGCCTGGACTTTGACTATTCTTTCTGCCTTCTGATTGGATTTGATTGATTACCCGTTGCTGATTTTGCCTGGACTTTGACTACTCTTTCTGCCTTCTGATTGGATTTGATTGATTACCCGTTGCCGATTTTGCCTGGACTTTGACTACTCTTTCTGCCTTCTGCCTGGATTTGATTGATTACCCGTTGACGATTTTTGCCTGGACTTGGACTACTCTTTGCCTGCTGCCTGCACCAACCTCTGCCTGGATTTACTATGGCATCATCCTCCAGAAGACGTCTCACCGTGGAAGCGCTGGCGGAGTTGGAGGACAGCGATCTGCAGTCACTGGCGGACTCCAGTGACAGCGACGCACCTGGGGATCTGTCATCCGACCCAGATAGCGACAGCGACAGTGACGCCATCACCAGCGACGTTAGTGATATCCGGGTTTGGTGCCCCATCGACCTTTCTCAGGCTCCGCCACCGCCCCCACGTTTCCCTTTTACTGGGGAGCCTGGCCTGAAGAAGGAGTGCGAGTGCAACCCCCTGGCATACCTGCAGCTTTTCTTCTCGGAGGCGGTTATTGAGAGGATAGTGGAGGAGACTAATCGCTATGCGACCCAACAATTGGCTACTCCTCAAGGACCCTTTTCCAGAAGCAGGACCTGGGAGCCGGTAACAGCAGCGGATATTTGGCTGTTTTTGGGCCTGATCATTCTGCAGGGAGTGGTGGGGAAGCCCCTGCAGAAATGGTACTGGAGCACGAATAAAATCATTGCAACCCCCTTCTTCGGTACAGTTATGTCCGAGTATCGTTTTTCCCTTATAATGAAGTTTCTCCACTTTTCTAACAATGAAACTTTTGAGGAGTCGACCCACCCTGCTCCAAAACTAAAAAAAATTTGGGAGGTCTACCAGATGGTGGTGGAAAATTTCAGGACCACGTATGTGCCACAGAGGGACATCAGCGTGGACGAGAGCCTGATGGCCTATAAGGGAAGGCTGAGCTGGCTCCAATATATTGCTTCCAAGCGGGCCCGCTTTGGGATCAAATCATACACGCTATGCGAGTCAAGTACCGGATACATCTGGAATACTATTTTGTATACGGGAAAAGGCACAAAATTTTGTCCCAGGTTTAGCGAGTTTGGAGTGGCGACATCGTCTGTATTGTCCCTTCTGGAGCCTTTGTTGGACAAAGGCTACTGTCTCACCACAGATAATTTCTACACCTCCCCTGAACTGTCTGAGATTCTTATCAAGCATAAGACTGACACCTATGGCACTGTTAGGGCTAACAGGAGGGAGATGCCGTCGGCCTTTGCCAAGCAGAAGCTGAAGACTGGGGACATAGCTGCTTGGCAGAAAGGGAAGATGTTAGCCCTCCGGTGGCGGGACAAAAAAGACGTCTGTCTCCTCTCTACTGTTCACGACACCTCCACTGTCCCCACCAGAACGAGAGGAGGAAAGGATATTGTAAAACCGCAGGTCGTGATGGACTATAACCACACCATGGGTGGTGTGGACAAAGCTGACCAGGCGGTGACCTTTTATCCTGCTGTCAGGAAGCAGCAGAAAAAGTATTACAAGAAGATTTTCCGGCACCTACTAGAACAAAGCATTTAGAATGCATACATTCTGCACAAGCAGGGAAGTGACAGGCCAGTGACGCACGCTGATTTCATCTGGAAACTGTGCGAATGTATCTGTCTAAGGTACCAGACTGCATCGGATGCCAGAGTTGGACGCCGTGCCTCTTATGTGGTAAATCCGGAGCGCCTCACTGGCCGACATTTTATGGAATACATTCCACCAACTCCCCAAAAAAATGCCCCAACTAGGACATGTCATGTGTGCTGCAGCAAAAGCGACGAGAAGGGGAAAAGAATCAGGAAAGAATCACGATTCTACTGTCCAGACTGTGATGTTGCCCTGTGTGCAATTCCTTGCTTTAAAATATACCACACACGGGAGGTGTATTAGGAGTATATATGTACATACTGCATAATTTGCTGCCTTATTTATACAGTTTTATTTCAGATTATTGATAAATTTATTTACTTCAACAATTTTGTGTTCCTGACTTTTATTTATATGCAGAATGTCTACCACACTTTTATTCTGATGTATTTTGGTGAGTTAAGACTTAAAAATCGGAGGCCTAAAATTCATGAAAAAAAATGTACCGCTTTTGACTCCTAATTCCTGACAGAAATGGACCGCCAGGGAGGTTAAGCACCAAACACTGCTATTCCAGCGCAGGAGATTTGGGCGCAGCCGGCGCCACCATAGGCCGTAATAGGAATTACGACTATAACGGTGCACAGTGAGTAACTTCGGCGCCGTCAGAAGACAGTTACATAGTTATTTTGGTTGAAAAAAGACATACGTCCATCGAGTTCAACCAGAGCTGAAGTTACTTTTTAAAAACTGTAATTCGGCCTCCAGCAATTGCTGGAAGCCAAATTATTTAATTTCCCCACTATCCACATGGACCTAGAGAGGGAATAGTATTTAACGTCGCCGGGAACTTGTGCAGAAGCAGGATAAGCCATAGCGGCTGTATCCTGCACCCAAGTCTCCCGGCGGCGATTTCTCTCGTATGCACCAAGCACACCTGAGATTTTCTGTGCGGATTTCAGCAATGCCTATCAGTCTGTAACATTGTTTGTGGATAAATGCACACGTTTTTTCAGGCCATTAGAGTCTGAGAGGTGATGCAACACAGTGGCGAATATGCCCCAGTTCCAGTTCTTTTAAAATGTGTTGTCATTTAATTCAAAATGAGCATGCATTTCAAAATAATATTATTCAACATTTACTGAGTTTGTCTTATGTTGTGTACTTATAAGTATAATGTATGTATGCCAATGTTTGTCCTCTGAGTTAAGTAATGTGAGCTAATCAAAGCGTGTTGGCAGGCTTGATTTATAAGTTGTTTAGGAAAGTGCTTTTCTTTGAGTTATTATTTCTGCCCCTTTTTGCCACTCTGGCACAAAATGGTCTTTTGACAAGGGCATTGCTTATGGCTTTGAAGCTAGTTTGGTGTTTGAAATTGGAGTACAAAGATATAAAAACTGGAGTTGCCAAAGAGTAGTAGGGATTCCAAAAGCTATTTTCAAGAGCAGGTAGGAGATCTGTGGGGTTGAACAAATAGGGAAGCAATCGGAATTACTTCTGTAAGTGAGGGTCAGTAAGTTCTGAGAGATTGGACATGAGGCTTGAGGCACAATTCCAGATAAAGTCTTCCTGGTGGTACAATTTTTATATTTAATATAATTTAATATAATGGAATGACTAAATTTATTGTTGCTTTTAGGCTTATGATTAGAGGCTCCATTTTGACCAGAAGATGATGGGGTAATCCTAAAACAAGAAATGTCGAAACTTCTAGCATTTTAGAAGCAGCTAATGTTTGTTTTAGAGCAGGGATGTCAAACCGGTCCTTCGAAGGCCGAGGTCCTCACACATTTTTGACACAGCTCAAATTAATGGATGGGTTGGAATCAGGAAAGGTGTGGTCCATCAGGTAGAACACATTCCTCTCTTTCTCAGTCAATCCTAAACACTGGCATGGGTCTGGCCCTCCAGGCCTGGAGTTCAACACCTGTGTTTTGGAGGTTTTGCCAGCGAACTTAACCAATTCACCTCTAAGGGTTTTTTTCCCTTGAAAAGCAGAGCAATTTTCACTTTTCAGTGCTGTTTTCATTCATTCGCCAATGACTATCACTACTTATCACATCTAAATTATCTATACATTGTTTTTTTCTCCACAAATTAGGCTTTTTTTGGGTGGTACATTTTGCTAAGAATTATTTTATGTGCATTTTAAAGGGAATAAAAATATTGAAAACATAATTATTTCTCTTCAAATCTTTATTTTATTGAGTCGGAGGAATATACAATCACTGATAAAAAGCAGTACAACCACCAAAGCTTAACAGTACACACATAACTCAATGGCAAAACAGCAATACAGGAAATATTCTCTATAGCCAAAATCCTAGTGGTCCGTGAAATACTCCAATTTTATTAAACCTGGAAACATTGAGAGTAATGCAATCTCTGGGGAGTGAGCTACATGGCATAAATGCATTTTCTCCAACCACTCAAAAGCAAGTCTCCATAAGTGAGAAATGCTATCACAACCCCACCACATATATAAATAATCCCCGGGCTCTTTCCCACATCTCCAGCATATGTCCGAACCACCCTCCCACCATTTCAAAATCTGTGCTGGAGTACGAAACCATCGGCTCAAAAGCCTATAGTTCCTATCCTGCACTTTGCTTGACCTAGAGGACCCATGCGTCAGGGCCAGTACCTTTTTCCAGTCACTAGGTGAAAACTGTTTACCTAAGTCTGCTTCCCATTGTAAGCAGATATGATTAAACTGACTGGGAGAAACATCCAGCAGTATTTTATAAATTTTTGATAGAGCATGTTCTGGTCGATGTTCGCTGACACATAGGCTCTCAAAGGCCATACAATTCCTCATTAACTGAGATGAAGGCGAAAGTGATTTAACATAACTACATAATTGCTGATATTGTAACCATTCTAAAATATTGGGGCTGCTACTACCTGCAGATAAATCCCAAATGGGGGGAGGGGACCCATTAACCAAGAATTTTCCCATTATTGGCCAGTCCCTTCTAGTGAGACCCAGAAAAGTTTTAACTCTAACTGTAACTGAAAAACCCAGGTTATCAAAAATGGGAGTGAGAGGACTTGGAATAGATGAGTACAGTGAAGGAGATCCCCCTCCAGACAATATAGCATCCGAAATTGTCAATACACTCCGTACCAGTAAGGGGATATCAACTAGAGACTTTCTAAGACACACAGTGATCCCTGGCAAAGCCCAGACATCCAGATCTATTATTTGGGACTCTAGTTTAACCCACTGCTTTGTTTCATGACTGTGATTCCAGTCTACTATGTGGGACAAAGCTATTGCCCTATGGTACAATTCCAAGTCAGGTAGGCCCAGTCCACCCCCCATTTTATTCTTTGACAACAAAGCATACCGGAGGTGCGGGACCTTCTTATGACCCCATATGTATCTAATGAACATTGATCTAATCGATTTAAAGCTTTCTTTAGGAATATCTATAGGAACTGCCTGCATTACGTGTAGAAACCTAGGGAGAATGTCCATTTTAAGTACATTAATACGTCCCAACCAGGAGGGCTTACCATACGTGGGAGAGGCAAGGTCTCTCGAAACCTGATGCAACAACGGGGTATAATTTAACTCATAAAGATTAGAGTGACATGAGGGGATCTGAATTCCCAGGTATTTAATATGATGCTCTTGGCACCTAAAAGAGAAACAAGATTTCAATTCAAGCAACATCTTTCGTGATAGGTTGATATTTAAAACTTCAGATTTAGAAGTATTTATTTTGAAATTGTAAAGACCTCCAAAGATTCAAATTTCAGAGAGTACATTTGGGAGCGAGATCTTTGGCGAAGTGATGAATAAAAGCACATCATCTGCGTACAAACATGGTGACCAGTCCGGGTTCGGAGCCCCATTATAGAAGGATTTTGTCTAATAGCGTTTGCGAGTTGTTCTATAGTTAGTATATAGAGTAACGGAGACATGGGACACCCCTGCCTGGTACCATTATGGATTCCGAATGCGTCCGACAGTATGCCATTTACTCCCACTCTTGCTGTCGGGAGAGTATATAAGGACATGATCCTCTCGATCATACCAGACCCCAGACCGGCGCGACAGAGGACTAGTTCCAAGAACACCCAATTGACCCTGTCGAACGCCTTCTCTACATCAATGGAGACCAGGCAGCTGGGCGTCCCTGTGCAATGAGCTATCTCAATCAGAGTAATAACCTTAAGCACATTATCTCTCAATTCTCTACCAGGGACGAATCCGGACTGGTCACCATCTATCAGATGAGGTATTAGAGGTCGTAGCCTATTAGCAATCAGCCTGGCAAAAAACTTAATGTCCAGGTTGATCAGTGAGATAGGTCTAAAACCCGAGCAGTCCGTTTCGTCCTTACCAGGCTTAGGTAGAACCACTGTGTGCCTGTAAAGCCTGAGGGGGAAAAGTGCTAGAACCAGAGATAGAATTGAAAGCCTCTAATAACACCGGAACCAACTCTTACTGAAAAACTTTGTAAAAAGGGTCCGTGTAGCCATCTGGCCCCAGGCTTTTTCCATTTTTTGAAGCCTGAATAACTGCTATCAATTCTTTCTCTGAAAAAAACGCCCCCTCGAGCGCCCCCAAAACAATTATTTCTCAGCCTTTGAGTTCATTGTCCAATTCCGTTTGACCCCTAAAATTAAGGGATTGTGTTTTTTTGCACTCGTTTTGTCCACCCCACCGAATTAAACTGAAAGTATGCACTTCATCTGCATCTTAATTGTTTCATTTAAAATTCATTGTGGTAATGTACAGAACCAAAATTAGAAAAAAGTTGACTCTTTCCAAATATTTATGAACTTAACTGTAGTTTTAAGATAAAATGGGCTACTGTAGATAAAAACAACATTTATTTCCCAATTTGTCCCAGTCATTACAACATTTAAATTATGTCCCCAGTACAATGTATGGGACAATATTTTATTTGAAAATAAAGGTGCTTTTTTCGATTTTGTGTCTGTTTTTTTTCATTGTACTCTACCAAAATAATAGTAATACACCATCATAGCATACATATTTTAAAAAGTCCCTAAGGTGAGAATTTATGTATTGTCTTTTAAATTCTATCACTTTGTTTTTTTATTGTTTTTTACAAGCGTGTTATATGAAGGCAGGGAAGGGGTAGAAGGCGTTAATGAGCTTGTTATAAATATAGGAAATTTATGTTGTATTATTTTTACTGTAACAATTTTTTTGTGCCACTAGATGTCCCCACACAGTCTCGTGTCTGGTTGGAATGCTGAATCACTGCGTTTCAGCCAGCAGGAAGTGACAGGGGTTTTTTTTGCAACAGTGATCATTTACACATTGGACACGTTGATTGGCTTTGGGAACATATGTTCCCATTCACCAATCTGTGTACTACCACGTGACATCGCAGGCGCTGCTAATTAGCAGTAGGGATGAGTATCTACAGTATGTCTCTGGGAGGTCAAGTGCAGTTTTCAAGGACATAGATACTTGTCCCACAGAAGGAAAAGTGGTTAAATTTGAAGAATTCTCTAATAGTTTTTTTATTGTGAGTTGGAGATCATAATTAAAATAGGGTTCGTTGGTGGTGTTAGATATTTTAGTCCACAATATTATGATTCTGGAGTTTGCATTTACTATCATGGTTATAGGGTGCTGTAAGGGAGCATTGGGTGACTCAGTATCTTATCTCAAGCAAAATATGATGCAAATATATTCCCAACATCAGAAAGGCCCTGATGAAGCCAAGTCAATAGTTGGAATGGAGCGATTTATCGCTGCTGCTGTTTGAAAAAAAAACAAAAAAAACATGGTAGTGAATCAGGGGAATGTCTATCATGGGATAGGAGGTATTTTGTTATCTTCTGTTTAAAATAACTTTTGTGCTCTGCAATTGAAAAAGTACTAAAAAGTAAGTGAGAAAAGTAGTGTCAAAATTATTCTGAGTATTTTCTTGCTTGCTGATGGCTTAACTTCTTAACGATCGTGTCACACCAATAGGCGTGAATGCAGCGGCTCCCCCAGGACCGCGTAACACCAATTGACGTTAAGTCCTGGGGTGGAGATTGCAGGGGATCGCACGCGCCGATGAGTGGGCATTCCCGCTTCAATTACGGAGCTCTGCTCCATTATCAGTCTCCCAACGGCGATCGCCATTAGGAGATGGTTAGATGGCAAAACGCCGTCTATTTACATTGTACATTGCTGCGATCTACTGCAGCACTGTACTGGAGACAGCCAGTACAGTGCTCAGCTGTCCCCTGGGGAGGCATGAGAGTGATTGGCTCTCATAAGCTGATGCTTATGGCAGCCAATCGCTGTCATTGGCTGGCGGAGGGAGGGAGGGGGTAAAAAAAACCCTTCTAATACATTACTATATGGGATTACTGCTCTGTTCCCGGTTCATTTAACAATAGAATTAAGAATTTTTTTTATCATTTTCTTACTGCACTTTCAGGATTGTTCTTTATTTATCAATGTTAAATAATTTTGAAGTTTTTTTATGAATGTAAATTTTTGTAAGCGGTATTATTACGAAGTACACGCCCCTTGCATTTATGTACACAGCGGACACTATTTATGAGGTACATCGCCAGACAAATAGTCACCTCTTGAAAAAGCGGGGAGCCGCGAAACGCGTGGAGAGCCACAGCTAGCAATCAGGTATTCTTTTCCTATTATTTAGTCACCTCTCTCACCTACATTTGTCTGTTCATTTTAAAGCGCTGACTGTTTTGCAACTTTGCTGTATTATTGATTCCACAGAGGTCTGTGATATTTAAACTTATTCTGTTGCTGCATTGTAAAGCTGCTTTTATGACTACTTATATCCTGGTAACACAAGTGTTTGATGCCATAGCATGGGAGTTTTATTTGTTTTTAACATGTTTTTGGATGTTCCTAATAAAGATATTTTGTAGTATTATCTGGTCGCTTCAGTATTTTGATTATAGAGCCTTCTATACAGATGCTCTTTTTTTTGTTTATGGATGCCTTTATGTATCATCTGTTGAGGCACTTATTATGGTGTTTTATAGTCTCATTCAGTTTTGGTTCCCATTTCACTTACATAACATGTCTATCACTTAGATTGTGCGAGATGTTTGTATTGTGACACAAGCATAATTAAGACAAAACAGAATAATAATAATAATAATAATAATTAGGTTATAAGTATTCACCTCAGGCCAATACATTGTAAAACCCCATTTTGCTGTATGCACAGTATCAAGTCTCTTTGGTTATGTCTCTGTTAGCTTAGCACATCTATCTAAAGGTGTGTACACACGCACTACATCCGTCAACGATGGGTCCGTCAGACCCTCCCGCTGGGCGGACGTTCAGCCGACAGAAGCACGTGTGTACGCACTGTCGGTGGACTGATAAGGCTGTTCGTTCAGAAACAGCCTTATCAGTCTGCCGACAGCGCGTACATGTGTGCTACTGTCGGCTGGACGTCCGCCCAGCGGGAGGGTCTGACGGACCTGTCATTGCCGAAAGTAGTGCGTGTGTACACACCTTTAAAGGGAACACGAGGTGAGAGTGATGCAGAGGGTGCCATATATTTTTTTCCTTTTAAACTTTGCAAGTTGCCTGACTGTCCCCTGATCCTGTGTCTCTAATACTTTTAGCCATGGACCCAGAACAAGCGTGTAAATTCGATGCTCTGACTCAAAACTGACTGCCTCTACTTTTCTATTTTATTTGTTTTTAACATAATTTTATTACCACTGGGTGCCTCTTCACCCTTGTTGTGTCAGTGCTTCCTCAGTCTCCTAGGGGCATTATTGGGGTATAGTGGCTTCGCCACCCCTGGTGCCAATGACTTTCAAGAGTGCGACTATCCCCATTTAGCTACATGTGGTTTGCCCGAGTGGAGACGGGTCTTAATCTCCTTAGCAGTAATCCTGAGTCAGGCTAGGGATGGAAAGACACAGAACAGGGTGGTAATCCTGTGCCTGAGTGAGTTTCATGTAGGAGCTGTTGCAGACCTGTCTGAGGTATGTTTTTCTTCTTGTTTTTAGGGTCTAAACCAGGCATGGGCAAACTTGGCCCTCCAGCTGTTAAGGAACTACAAGTCCCACAATGCATTGCAGGAGTCTGACAGCCACAGTCATGACTCAAAGGCAAATGCATTGTGGGACTTGTAGTTCCATAACAGCTGGAGGGCCGAGTTTGCCCATGCCTGGTCTAAACGCTTGTGAAAAAATTGCACAGCTTTAAGACTATAAATCTGGAAATAATCATAACGACAGAGGTTAATCTTCTCCACCTGCTTCTAATGGTTGGTTGCCCTTTTGTTGCAACCCATATTTGTGAGTATATTTCTTTCCAATGCATTATTCCAGATACTAATATCATATTGCGCTATTGGGCTCCTGTTGTCTCTGTGTTTGTTTCCCAGAGTGATTTTCATCTTGCCTGTTCTGGATTAGCCACATGCTTGTTTTAGATGTGTGATTCAGGCACTACTGATGCCAAAACATCAACTGGACTGCCAGAAAACTGGTATTGTTTGAAAGTAAATAAATATGGCAGCCTCCATATCACTCTCACATCGAACGAAGGCGTGTATCACAGCCAGATGTGCCAATCCTCCCCAGCATAGTAGTCAGATGTGCCCCCTACCTCTTTAGTAATGTAGCCAGATGTTTCCCCAGTATAGAAGCCAGATGTGCACCCTTCCCCGGTATAGTAGCCAGATGTCACCCCCCTCCATTCCTAGTATGAATGCAGGGGCCAAGGACTACAAACAGCACTCACCTCTTCCAGGTTCCAAGCACTGGAGGTCCTGTCTGTCTTCTCTGTAGTGTTGCTTCTCAGACCGGGCACTAGAGCCAAAACTGAGAGGCAGGAAGTACAGAGCAACAATACTACAGAGAAGACAGACAGGTTCTCCAGCGCCTGGAACCCAGAGGAGATGAGCGGGTGCTGCCTGTTGTCCACTATGTCTCGTAACGCTGCAGGTAGGAGTGTGGATGGGGAGTGCACAGAAGGAGTGAGCACAGGGGGAAGTCTAAGTGCATACACTGCCAGCGGCACACAATGGCAGGAGTGGGTCCTGAGGAAAGAGAGGAAGGATAGATGTCAATCCTCTTCTTTGCACCCTTGCAGCTCTGTGCCCAAAGGCTGGAGCCTATCCAGCCTCTGCCTCGGCCCAGCCCTGGCATTAAGTATTGTAAATGAAATGCAAGCTGTTCCAAGTTGGTGCAAGTTTATGCTAATTTTGTATGCAAATGTATGCCGTTCAAAAATGGACCAAATTAATCCTGCCAAGGTGGGATTTGATTGGTCCATTTTCAAGCTGCATGCATTTTGCATATAGAATTTGCATAATCCTGCATCAGTCAATTCTGAGTTATTTGCATCTCAATGACCATCCCTATAAAGCATGTCTGTAACCAACATATAGATAGTTAAAGAACAAAAGATAAAGAAATAAACCTCTTGCCTAAATTTTAGCACTGCGCAAATTTACAATCAAGCCTTTTTAAAAGGATTGACTTTTTTTTCAACAAAGCAATTGATACAGTATAGTCTCGTTATAGTAAACATTCAGGTATAGTAAACTAAATGTCCTGATCCCAGCCAAGCACCTTAATAAGTATATGGAAGTAACGCCTGGTATAGTAAACCCTGATATAACTTGTTATAATAAACCTGTTTTTTT